>NW_010305861.1:0-12808 GCF_000700745.2 Antrostomus carolinensis
CCCTGTGACAAATTGGCTAGTCGGCAGGATGGCAAGTAGTGTCAGGGATTATTTACGGAGGTACGGAGTGAATCCGCGTCCCACATTCTCAGAAGAATGGGCTCGTGACAACTGGCATAATTGGCAAGCCGTTGAAGAGCACAAAAAAAAAGCCAGGGGCCGCACAAAGGATGGAAAAGGGAAAGGCGTTATCTGCAAAATGCTAGGTACATGTTTACAAGCTGCATGTCAAGAAAGGGAGGACAAAAACTGAAAGCAGGAGCTCCTAGAGAAAGGAGAAGCTTAAAAGGCAATGAAAGGCAACTGAATCGTTACTGTCTTTGAAAACTGAATTTCTGCAAAAACAGTTACAAGAAGAAAGAGAAAAAAGACAAAAATTGGAAGAAAAGGTCGAGATGATGCTTATGCAGGCTCCCCACCCCCTCGATCTTGTACAGATCAGAAAACTGATAACATCCCCTGAAGATTGGAATGGAAATATCTGGGGTGATCCTGATGATAGTGAGCCAGAAGGTGATATTTTGTCCCCCCAAAATCTTTCTGAATATGAAGCCAGACCCATTGTTAAAACAGAAACAACTGCGGGACCTTGGGGTGGTAATTCATGACATACTACACGTACCATCCCCTGGGATCCTTTGCAATTGACAAATTTGCAAGAAAGGTATAGCAGAAAACTGGGTGAAACTGAAACTGAATACTTGTGGCAAGTATGCCTGAGTGGTGGCGACCGAATAATGCTGAGTGAGGATGAAGTAAGCTGCTATTTGGGTCCAGGAGTTTTCTTAAATTTAGGACAGGATCCGACCCGACTGATACAGCTCACTCTGTCACGAGAGAGTAGCTTATAGGGCTGGAGGAACAGACACTATGGAGCGGGGCTAACCTCCAGTAATTCACATTGAGTCTCTGAGTGAGCTCTCTCCAGCCGTCACAAAAGCCACTTGCATACAAGCTATGCATGACCGAGAACCCCACGATGTCCCACTATCTGCTACAGTAGATTTTGCAATGTTAAAACCATTGATTAGAGGAGCCCCTGCAATTCTTAAACCCTATTTAGTTGCAAAATGGGATGAGATTAAAAGAGAGACCGAATATTAACAGAAGCCGAGGCAATAATGCTCCTAAACAACTCCCTGAATGGGCAGAATTAATACACAGAATTGTTAATTACAGCCGTGAAGTGGGCTGGGACATGCACCAGGTGAAAAACAAAACCTAAAGCCCCAGGGAGGAGAGCACAAAGTAAGACCCATGAAACAGGGAACAGAAACTAGATTAAAGGGAAACAAATTTAAAAATCCTCAAACAGAACCTCGAGAACGGAGAAATGACTTGTGGGAAAGTGCATTAGACCTGGGCATTCCCAGAGCAGCAATTCAAGGCCAGCCTACTGGCATTATTTTGAGTTTGGCTGAAGCTTTTCAGAAATGAGGTAACAGTGAAAAGGAGTGTATCTCAACTCCTTCTGCACCAACCCCCAGCAAGGAAAATGACCCATTTCTCCCCCTTAGGGAGGAGCTGCAGGACATGGAGCCAAAAACCAAGTGATGTCCGGAAGGCGATTTGAGTGTCCCTGTCCGAAAGTGGAGGCTTACCAGTGGATAAGTGATGATGGCCCATACATTTTAATTCCAGCTGGTCCTCGAAGACAATTGTTGAAGTTTCTAATAGATAAGGGAGCACAAAATCCAGTACTAACACAACAAGATGCCGAGAAGCTGGGCATGCAACCCGGACGGCAGAGTTAAGATTACCGGTGTGAATGGGGTGAGCGCTGTGTGTACGACTGCCAAGGTCAGTTTATGGCTTCCGGGAGAGAAACATATGTCGAGTACTGACTTTGCAATTAAAGATCATCATTGAAAATATTTTAGGGTTTGATGCTTTAAATGGAAGAACCGGTATCTGCCGAATGGGGGTGTGTGGTCCTTCGGCTCCAACATCAATCCCAACCCCGGCAAGGACAGGCAGGCTACTGTGCGTGGCCTTCACACAGCCCCTGCACTCCCAGAGTCAAAAATTACCAACGTACCGCAATATCCGACCTCTGCTGCGGCACCAAACGGAACCTCTGAAGTCACAGTTGATTTGGAGAAACGGCAAATTATCTCCAGAGCTGCTCACCCCTCATATAATTCAGTAGTCTGGCCGGTTCAGAAACCAGGTGGCGTTTAACAGTTAATTATCGGCTCCCGAATGCTAAAACAGCCCCACTACCTGCTGCTGTACCAAACATCGCAAACTTAACAGCTACTTTGCAAGCAGCCGCACGCCCATGGATGGCAGCCCTAGATGTAAAACACATGTCCTTTATGGTTCCCTTAAATTAAGAGGATAAATAGAAGTTTGCCCTCACAATATACCTTCGGTAGGTTGCCACAGGGGTATGAACATTCACCCACAATTGCTCACGCTGCACTTGCAGAACTTTTACAGACAATCTCCCTCTCCCAAGAGGTGAAACTGTACCACTGTACCAATATATAGATGATATTCTGACTGGAGGTACTTCCCCTGAGAAGGTGGAGGAAGCAGCAGCAGCAGCAGTGTGGCAAGCACTGAATAATGCAGAACTTGAGATTCCACCTGGAAAATGTCAGGGACCAAGTAAAGAAGTAAAATTTTTCGGCATTTGGTGGATAGCAGGCAGTGCAGTCATTCCTCTAGATACTTTAAGAAAAATCGACAAGCTGCAAATGCCTCAATCAAGGAAGGAGTTACAGCAATTAATGGGAACTTTAGGATACTGGAGGAAACATTTACCTGGATTTTCTATAATTTCTCATACATTATACTAACTTTTAAGGAAAGGCAAGTCTTGTGAGTGGAATTTAGAAAATGAAGACACGGTAAAAACTTTAACAGAATTAAAAACGTATCAGTCGCTGGGACCAGTGCACCCCCATGAACCTGTTATAGCCGAATGGGGTTTCGCTGAACACACTACTTACTGCAACTTGTTCCAAACTGGCCCCGAAGGTCCTAAAAAAACCCTTTATTGTTTAGCTCAACTGCACTTAAAGAAACAGAACAAAAATAATATGAATGGGAAAAGGGAATTTTATCTTTTGCCCGAGAAGTTAAACAAGTTGAAAAAATACATCAGGGACAACCTGTGCAAAATAGAGGACCATTTAATTTATTAGAAACAATGCTAAAAGGGACTGTTGCCCTAGAAGGAATTGCACAAAACCCCACTGTCAGAAAACTGTATGCCTACCTAAAAGGAGTATCAGAAAATATACAATTAACTGAAGGTTACTCCTCAAAGTTGAGAGATTTCTCGCCGCAACAGATCCCCGGTAAGTGACTAATAGCATGCTAAACTGCCACATCTTAACTAAGTGATATAAAGGACTGATTGCACACATAATCCTTTAGATATAAACCGTTGATCAAGTCTGGGACTAGGACTGGATCTAGCTGCACCTAGACTTCTCTCTGAGAAGGAGTTTAGAAAGCAAGGGTGTCCTTTCTGAAACCTTGTGACTCAAAGGGAAGGACTTCCTGACAGTTTTGTCTGACCCTGTCCTCTATGCAGTAAATAACCAAGTGAACCTCACCATCAAATCCTGTTAAATGAATGTCACATTAACCTTTGAACTTTGTTAATTCATTATTTTTATATCAATAAGTATATATTAATTACATCTCTCTTACAAGTGAAGTGTATAACTCACTCAGACCTCCTCTCTGACACCCCCCTTCCTCCCTCTCCCCCACCTCTGTGACAGGGCAAGAAATTGAATCCTGATCTAATGAAAACTGGTTCAGTGCTTTAACTACAAGACATTAGAGATATGACTGATTAGTCATTGAGATTTTATGGAGACTTGAAATGTGCAGCAGTTTCAGAGTGTAATTTCAGCTTCCTCCCTGCATAAAACTACAGAACTTGGAGGAGGTGGTTCACAGAATTTGTAGAATTAAAGCTATCCTGGAAACCTGCTGTTCTTCTTGTTTTAATCCTCTTAAGATCATGTTGTCATCACCAATACTGATGTAAGGATATAAATATACATTGAAGTACTCCTTTTCCCATACAGCAAGTATAAATGTTTGACAATGTACCTGAATTTTGACAACTGATTTGTAAGAGGATTAGAGACATTATTTAACAGCTGGTAAAATTAATGTGAGTAATCTTTGACACTAAGGAAATTCTGGTAAGGTCCTTGATAGGGGCATAGGCATGGCTGTATACTTGGCTTATTTCCATGATACCTTACACAATTTCAGAAATATTAATACTCTTCTTTTCAGAACTATCAACACTCTTCTTTGCAGGTTCTGGAGGAAATAATCCGTAAAAGTTCTAAGTACCTCACAAAACCAATGTAAATGCCTAAAATCAGTCCTCTCTCCATTTGAATCACTGGCAATACTATATATGTTCCAGAATGCATTTATTATGAATGATTTTATAATGTAACCAAACTAGATTCAGCACTGTCATTTAAGAAAGAACTAAAAGTTTTAGATGTGACTAATTCCTCTCTGTCTACCAGAGGTTTGGTTTTTATTATCACTTTAGTAATCATGATCAATGTTATTTATTTTCTGACATGTACACAGCAAACACAATTAGCAATACCATGCATTTCACTGGTCCTGTTGCACATAAGTGGATACAAATGGACAATGCAGACCTGCTATTGGAACCACAAACCTTCAGTCACATTGACATGCAGAAAGGTGCTATGAATGGACATATGGAGAAAATATGGCTCTTTGCAAGGTACAAGAGATGACACAAAGTGGCATACTGTTATTAAGTACATTTAGTAGCGTGGTGGTTTCACTTGGCTAGCACTTGGCTAGCAGCCAAACCCAGCCTTTTGCTCACTCCCTCTCGCCACATCTAGGGGGCAGGGGAGAGAATTGGGGGCAAGGATGAGGAGACTTATAGGTTGAGATAAGAACAATTTAATAAAACTTAAAATAATACTGATATTAAAATAATAATGATAATAATAATAGTAATAAAATTTGCCAATGAGCGGTACACAGTGCAACTGCTCACCATCCGCCAACCAAGCCCAGCCCGTTCCCGGATAACGATCCCGGAGGAGTCACAATCCCAAACCAAAACTGCAGTCCCAGAAGAGTGAGAGCCTGAGCGAAAGTCAGAGAGAGCAAGAGAGGAAGAGACCCTCACTAATACACTGGACATGACGTGATATGATTTGGAGCATCCCATTGGCATATCCAAATATTTAGCTTATTCATTTAAATATTCCTTGCCCCCTTCAGATCTTGTGCACGTAGACTAACAAAACACAAAGTCCTTCACTTCCACTGACAAAAAAAGAAAACAATGGTACGTCATCAATGTTTCTCTCATAACAAATTCCATGCTGAAACCAAAACACAGCACTATTCTAGTTGCTAAAAAGAAACCTAGCTCTGTCCCAGCTAAAAAGCAGGACAAATAGCCAAGACACGCCTTTTAGTCACTGTTAGCATTGCAAAGTCATTCTAAGTGGGCAACAGCAGCTCTCACGCACAATCAAGGAAATTGTCAGTAATCCCTGGAGACCATCTCTGTTATAATTGGCACCGGTGGAGGAGGAGGATGTGTCAGGTAGAAAGATATTCCCACATCATTCTGAGATGGCAATAGTGGCAGTTAACACTCCTTCAGACTTTCAAAACTGCTATGGAAGTCCCTGACAGGGACATAAATATGAAGCAGCAAGATGGTGTTAATTTACAGCTGCTTCTCATAGTATCACGACACTTAAAGTGCACGTTAAAATCTATCAAGTACAGTAAAAATATAATTATGCCATTTATGTAACATGTTATGTACCTGATATGAGCAGGATTAGTCTACTAGTGTTTTGAATCTGTTATGGAGACAATAGACCAAAATGCATTGAAAACTGCTATTCCAGAGTTTATTATTTAAGTAGCATTTATATTCTCCCTAAGAAAATAAAACCTTTTGAGGGGCACAAAACATTTTTACTGCATATGCAGAGTATGCAATTTAATTTTTAGCTAATTGCTTCTGCTTTTAAATTATGTTATTAGTATGCTAAAAAAATTCTTACATGTTGTCATCACTCTTTAAATTTCACTAAATGGTACTTGGCTATACATCTGCCAAAATGTCTTTCACATGTAAACAGTTTTATTTTCAGTCTGTTCAATTAAAACCAGAAATGTATTTGTCAAAGCCTTAATCCTATGCTAACAGAAATTCTATAGAACAGATTTTAGTTAATTTTATAACACTGTTTCCAATCTTTCCTATGGTAAAGGATATTGACTGATATTTCAGAACAACAACTGAAATTCTACTAAATACTTAACACATTCTTTGCCTAATCATTCAGAAGTAGTTCAGTACAGAGTAAAAGTTTTTTTTTTTTTAAAATATTTCTTCTGAGATGGAAATTTAAGATACAGCTCTGTCTCCTCAATTCCTTAAACAAGAGACACATTCCAAAAGCACCAACGCACTCTGAAGCAAAAAAAGCCATTTTTTTTATTGAAACACAAACTAGAAAATAGCCTTTTTAATATAATTAAAACTGAGAACAAGACTAAAAAAACTCCACGCAACAAAAACCTCCCCATTTCCTGTTACGTCCTTGCAGAGTGCTGCCTTTTCAACAACAAATCCCACGCTAGGTATAAAAGCTGGTTTCTCTGTCCCTGAGGCCCCGTTGTGAGCTTGTGCTCACAAGTCCCTAAAACACCGCAATTTCCCTGCTAGCTGTCTCTGTTTGTCCATCCCTCCCCAATTGACTCGGGGAGATAAATCAAATTTTCCACAATTTTCTCTCCCCTAGCAGTTTGACCACTCCTGGAGACCTGCAATTCTCCTCTTCAGAGGATGCCACCTAACTCAACCTCTAGCCTCCAGGGACAAGCAGCATAGTAGCCATCTATCCAGCTGGGTAGCCATTCCTGCAATATACCACTGCATGAAAAAAGTAAAACTGTTATCCCGTCTGTCACATCTTTTACAAAGAAGACTAACATAAGACAACTTTTTAAAAGCCCTTATATCTTTTATCTTAACACTTTGAAAGGAAAACAGACAGATGCTTAATATTCACTTTCATTACAAATAACAAAGCTGATAATTTAATAAAAAAAGATTTTATTAGAGATGGATCTGGTAGTGTCTTTGGAGCTATTCTTGCTTGATACTTCTCATTAGAAGATTCTGATTGAAGTTCCTTTTAACTCTGTCAAAATTTTACATTTTGGTTGAAATTTTCTCCACTGAATGTCTGTCAGACAGATTATTTATTTTAATTTTTTAACAAATGTTTCAGCAAAAATGATTCAGCCATTTCCGAACAAAAGCTAACAGAAAAACACTCTGTTTCACTGCTGTTAAATTATAACAAATTCAACAGTTACTTTAAAAATAGTTTAGAGCAAGAGCTTATCCTTTCAGCAGAATTTGTTTTTAAGCTAGAGGTGTGTCTGATACAATCCCAGTGACAAATCTGTATTTTTCCATTCTGGAAAACCCTGGTAAATGTCTCTTCACAGTAGCTCGGAATGTCCTAAAGGTTGCGGGAACTCAATCATGGACTCTGCCACACGATCAATATGACCAAGCAAGAAGCCATTTATTGTTCTAATACAGTTATATTTATACCCCCAAACTAATGAAATCACCCACACCCGTTAACATGTTATTGGCTATTCACTCGCAGCACGAGCAGTTCATATGCCCCTAACTGGCTGATGGACTGTGCGTGCATCCCTTCCTGCTTGCTTGACAGGGTACATCTTTTGGATACATTTCAAGGTTCCTTTCTCAGGCCTTGTCGACGCAGGTGCTTCTCATATCTCCAGACATGTATCCCTTCAGTTCCCTCAGTTCTCTCAGGGTATGCCAATACACGTTCTCACACTCCTCACAAAAGGTTTGACAGATACATTCCTCATAGTTTTTGCCTTCCAACTCAGAGCTTTGACTTGTCTGCACAGGTTTCACACCTGGAGAGTGACTAAGCATGGTCCAGACCACAATTACAAAGACCAAGGAAGACTTTTTCCGAATTTCAGTGACAGTTAATATGGACCACGGGATGTGAACCTGTAAACTAACAGATTATTTTCCTAGAGTTTTAAAGTATTTTTTTGTTGGTGCTCAAGTGACATTGAAGTGCAGGGACTATGAAAAAGCATCAAGACATTTGAGGCAAGGACAAAAAACAGGTGGCAAGAGTTGTTGAGGAAAGGAGCAGACCAGGACAAGGAGCCAGAGAGACGCAGTGTTACAAGGTTGAAGATGGGGAAGAAACAGTAATTAATAAGAAAGGAAATGGAGTCTGAGAGGAGGAACATAAGGGACATGGTAATTAGAGCCGTGAAAGTGACACAAGCCATAAATTGTGACCAAAAGACAAGAGTATGGAAGAGCAGAAATGAAGAAACAAGGCAGAAAAGCAGGACTTTTACTGGAAATTTGGAAGAATTACAGAGACAGAGAGGACCCAAGCATGTAGGGATATAATTTAAGCATTTGCAGTGAGAGACAGATTGCAATACCTAGGACATTACTATTCAACACTCAGAAGAGCAGATAGAAGGGATTAAGTTCACATTCCAAACCAGGGTCTGGAGGAGAACTCACCACTGAAGACACATTGCTGTATAAGCTGAATGGAATCGTGCGTTGCTGGGGTACAATTTTATGCCTCTTGTTATCTCTTAAAGCTTTTGTGTTAAGAGAATTTGTGAAGCAGATTTAAAATTCTAATACATTTGCTTGAATGTCTTTATGAATCTGTATGATGGAATTTATGAGTTTTTTGTGTGTGAAGCTTTTTTTTATCTTTTTAAAGCTGGAAGTTATACTTTGAAGTATGGGTTAAAATGACAGAGTTGCAATGTCAAAACATTAAAAAGTAACTGTGAGCATAAAAGTTTCCTATGCTATTTCAGTCTCCTCCCCCATTTTTGCTCTGAAGCTGAATTTTTGTTTGGGCACATGAGAAATTAACGTCTGAGCGCGTGAGTATTGGAAAGATGCCACCAGGAATTTCTGTTTCTGACTTTCTGGCAAACACACTTGTATTTAGGAAATTGTCTTGCAGCACATAACCCTTGCAGTTCTCTTGAAACAGATAATTTCACTTCAGTAGCATGTGTAAGCATATTGTGGTAGCTGTGATCACAATACTAGTAAGACATCTTCCGCTTTAAAACCCAATAGTTTTGATTGTTGCAGATGGTATAGAGACATTAACAAAGTAGGGTATGTTCTTTGGTATTGGTTATTGGTGCAGCTGTTAAGTTAATGAAATCAGTATATACTCAGTTTAATTGTAGACACATTTTATTTGAGCTTTCATAGAACAGCTGTGAAATAAGTGCTATAATTAATGTTCTGTGGGTTACACTGAAATCCATGTATATATTTTATAAATTATATGTTATAACTTCAGTTCTGTTTATTCAGCTTTTGGTTCTTAAGATGAAAGATCATCAGACAATTGTACTTTCTTCAGAAAACATCTAAAGGTTTCAAAGTCATCTTCATTTGTGCTTTCATCTGCCAAGTCACCATCAATAAAATTTATTCTTAGATTAAATCAATTTATTTTATTAAATTAATGTCATCTTTACATACTTCGATTTATCAAGTACTCAGCGTGTTAATATTGGAGTCAAGCAAGCTGTTCCACTTGTACTTGAAGAAATAAACTCATTCTAGCTTTCTTTGGTATTATTGTCATATAAGGTGTTCCAAATTTGCCATTCCTAGGAAACTGTCACATAAAGGATAAAACATCAAAATAAAAAGTCAAATGTTGAATCTAATCTCCTTGGGCAGGCAGGTGGGTAAACTAGGGAATGTTGATTTGTGCTATTTTAATTGCAGCTACTACAGACTCCCTCAATTTCAGACATTCTCAGTCAAATTCTTTCTTCTATGGAGTAACACGATGGTAGGGAACTCAACAAAGTAGATTTGGCAACTCTTCTGAGAGACTCTGAGATTAACAGAATAATCTAAGAATAATCAGTATTCTCTCAGACTCAAGGAAGGGATTTATATAGTCTTCCCTCCACCCTCCTTCCTCCCTTTTTCTGTTTTCATAATTGCATTTGGAAAAGGGGTTATTTGGTTTGTTCGCTTTTTTGTTTTCAAATAAGAGTTCACAAATTCAGTCATACACACTCCACCAAGGCCGGACTTTCTAATAGTGTCACTTAAGTTTCTTGGGGATAAATTGATCCAGCTTTACTTACACATTACATTATTCATTGCATTGTCTTGCACATTGTGATATATTCCAGAATTCCCCTTTTTCTTATTCCCCTTTTTCTTTGTGCGACCCTGAAATGTTCAAGTGACTATTCCACATGGATGTCTGAAAACTACAGGAACTGTGCCTTCCCAGTACTTCCTTCACAGACTCTCACATTTTCTGGAACAAAAGATAATGGCATATACTGTGCATTACATAAATTGCTTATGTCGTAAATTCCAGATTTTTTGTTATTTTCCTCAACAGGAAAATCACCTAGGACTGAAAGCTCATTATTTAAAAATAATGAAAGGCTTCATTCACTGCTAGTGTAGTTACAGGAGTACTATACACCTAAGAAGTGTTTCAGTGACAAGGATGCTTATCACATCAAGCCTCCTCTTTTAGTGTATTTCTGTTTAATATAGGGTGGTGGTCGGGGGGAAGCATTTGTTACTGCACACTTAGGGACATGGGAATTCTCCCCATTAGCTTAATTAAGAGGAAAATACAGGTTTTGGGGTTTTTTTGGGTTTTTTGGTTTTTTTTTTTTTTTTAAATTTGCAGCATCCTTCATCTTTGGGACTCACGATGGTATCTTCAAATATTTTACAAAGTAGACTGTAATTCCTTGGTCTATAAGCACAGAATTCTGAATACCATTGTTGGATACTTAAAAAAAAAAAGAGTCTACTTTTTTCTTAAGTACCAGCAAAAGTCAGAGGAATTGGAATTGTTCAACATCTTTGAAAAAATTAGGCCACTTTTATTTAGGTATTGAAATATGAGTTAAGAAACTAAATTTAGTACCCACCTCAAAAGTCAGGGACTCTGACCATTCTGATTCTGTAATTGAATGGTGGACAGTCTTCTCATCCTTCATGCTCTTGGTTCTTTTGAGATATGGGTTAGGAAGGTTCTGGGATTTATCTTTGTTACTATCCAGTTTTCTTTGCTGCTGGAACATTTGGTATAAGTAAAGGTTATTCTTCCAAAATTCTGTGGTGCTCAGAGAACCTCTCATTTCCCTTTTTGTTTTTCTCTACTTTGAGGATTATGACTCATTACATGTCCAAACTAGTTCCCTATCTGAACAGTTCATGTTACTATGGCATGGCTGCAGTGGTAAACAGATTTGCTCTTTCTCTACTTTTTACTCCATTGTATATTTTGCTCCCACGTGCAGTAGAAGCTTTGCTCCATGTTTGTAGAAGGTAAAATCAGTCTCCAGGGGACACTAGATCCTTCCTGTGCATATGGTGAAGATCAAGCTGGAAGGAATGAGGAAAATTATGGTTTTGCTTTTCCCAGTATACTAACTAGCACAGTTGTATCACAGCATCAAAAGCAACACATTGTATCTCATAACAGATGTTCCAGGTATGTCTCTCACAAGGTTAGGAAAACCAGGAGAGAATATGAATCTGCAAATCCTTTCTGATCTCTATTCTGCCTCTGAAACTAAAAAACTATATTGCACTTGCACAAAGCACGCACAGAAAAGCAAGAGGAATCCTCTCTGATGGTCAGTTTATCCTGCTTCTGTCAGTAGCCAGGAGACTGATTTTAAGGACCTGTTCCTATGGTTTCCCTTGGACAGTTCCTCGGAAAGCCAGTAACACTCAGTGGAGAATCAGTGCATAAATAGGTTTGGTATAAGACTATAATATTCAAATCTGTCACTTCCCTATGGCTCTCCTGGGGGCTGTGGCTTCTGCAGAGATAAGGGAACTCCCAGCTTGTCTGCTTCTGTTAGTAACTGAATACCACAGCAGTGCTACTTTGCTCTTTGATGACCATTGTTTTGGTAGTAACATACTGCCTATACCTGGATATATCCAAATAAGTATTACCCAGCCTATTTTCTCTTCAACCAGGCAGCAGGAGAAGTTTACACTAGGACTGTCCACCAAGGAACATAATGGCCTCACCATCCTTGAGGTGTGTTCCTAACTGCAGTACGGCTCTGTCATCCTTTCTTATTTAGACCATGGTTTGATGAAACAATACGCTCAGTTTATGAGTTTCTCTTGGAGAATCAAAAAGAACATTGTGGCATGATAGAAAGCTGTGATAGAAAACATGTTTCCTTCTGCTTTTTCAAAACTTTTTAAAATAGGTAAACCTTCTCCCAGTCTTTATGTTGGACCAGCTGTTATCTGTCTGCACTTCTGAAAAAATTTAGGAGGCTCAAGTCCCCAGAGGTTGGTCGTTTTTGTTTATTTTATGCAGCAACTTCTTCCTATTGCTAATGTCTCCAGTTTGTTAATTATCTGCTATAGCTGAAAGCTTGCATGGTAGGCTCTGAATCTTCTGCTGTTTGCCAAAGGCCTGAAGAATTATGTGTCACATTTACTCATAATTCTGCTTATCCCCCTACAAAATTTTCTTATAACTCTAATTATACAGCCATAAGGTACTGAATGAGTCTATCCAGATGTTCTAAGAGAGGACAAAATATAGTGGTTGCCACTAAAATTATATAGTTATGCACTAGAGCAGGGCCAATGCATACCTTTCAAAAACCAGTATTTGTCAAATACTGTCCTCCACTTACCTAAAGAATTATAAAT
>NW_010305861.1:12845-15006 GCF_000700745.2 Antrostomus carolinensis
TCTAAAGATGCACCCCCAGTGCTGTTGAAGACACAGATGTGGGGGAGAAATTTGTGTAGCCAATTATTTTCTTCAAACTTCATTCCCTATCTTTTACTTATATTCTGCAATTGGTTGAGAAAGAAAAGTGAAATATCCCAATAATAATGGTATTGCTCAGTCAGCTTTCCATGTGGCAAGGAATACATTAAAAGAAGAAGAGAGACTGAATGAAAAGGAAAGATGTATAAAACAAGTAAGAGAAAAGCTCAGAAACAACTCAGACTGCAGATGTGCTGCATCTGTTTGCTTGCCCACTGGGGACAATGAGATAGAGAGATTAAGGTATTTATATGGAGATGGTTAGACAACTAGATCAGATACGCAAAATACAGCTAGGTTGACTTAAAGTCTATAGCAATGATAATACTGTTACATAGGAGTGAATACGATTCACTGTCAATGCATTAAACATTGAACATGTATGCTGTAAACCAGCTCATGTTCCTACAGTGATGGAATAAAACCAGAACTGACCTTGCAAATGATACACACAATCAAATGAAATTTTAACCTGTTTAAAAGCTGCATGCCACTTCGCTTTCAAAGAAAGATAAAACTGGTACTCATACATATACAGTCCATTTCTGATTATATGATATATATGTCCTTGTAGAAATATTGCTGATGTGAAGTTAAAATGAAGGAAGCAATCATAAAAAACTGCCATTCAAAATAAGTGTTGTACCCTAACAAGAACTCTAAGTAAAAGTGAGCTAAGAGCGAAAATAATGTAGCCCAATGGGTATGGCACATGCGCCTTATAGTAGTCTTTAAAAATCACTCTGATCTGTAAACTGCACAAGGTAAGATAAAGGCCATGAAGTCCAATCTTTATGACTTAAAAAAAAAAAAAAACAACTGTATTTCTTTTAATTCCATCTCTATCTGTAAAAAACGAGTAACCAATGAAAGTCACCTCTTCACAAGTAATTCTTCGCTATTGTCATAAATAACTTCAGAATGTGAAAAAATACATTTATTAGCAAAAATGCTTCTGGCTTTAACATTCACTTTGGAAATGGAAATGAGAAATGGAGTCTCATAAGTTATTCACAAAATCAGAATTAATGCAGTCACTATTCTTGGCTTCTGAGTAAATGCTGTGTTGTAACCTAGTAACACTGGAAATAATGCCCAGATGATAATTTTCTGCACATTGAGTCAATGTAGAGAAGCTTTGATATGTCAGGTTGCAACAAACATTACTTGCCCAACAGAAATACATCTAAAGATCCATCCACAGTTGTGGAGACAATTTTCTTCTCTGTTTGTATGGGATAGTGTATGAAGATAAAGTTAATTTCTAAAAATGGGTTCACTCTCAGTCTTTCACTATGATAGTTAAGGTAGTGGTAGATGGTGATGAAGAAAGAAATTTACAATTTCAGAATAATGAAAAAATGGATTGGAAGTGAGGGTTTTGGTTTTTTTGGTTTTTTTGCTTTTTTTTTTTTCAGCTCATCCTCACAGATGTTAGTGGACAGAATTCATTCAACATGACATTGAGCTGTAAATCCTCTGACAGACTTCTATACAGTATACAAGACCACAAAAGCGTATTAAACTGTGTCACTCATCACTGATAACTTATCTTGCTAGAGGCTTCAATATAAAAGAAAAGCAAAACACACAGAGAAAAAAACTCATATTCATATTGCCAAGATTTAGGACTAGAGTTGTGTAAGAAGCCACAGCAAATTTCAGAATTCAACAATTCCCTTCTCCCATAAACCTAAAACAAATAAAGGGCAATTTCTAAAAATTAATCAGAAAATACCTGGGTTAGGAAAAATAAAAAAATACAAAGACAAATTAAATCAAGAAAAATGTACACACACATGTATTTGTACACAACACAGATTCAGAAAGGATAAATGGGGTCACTGAAGGAGAGAAAAAAATCATAGAATAGGAGCTGGACAACAGGTACTCAGTTAATGTATAAACTGAAAAGAGAGACCTAGTTACTTGGGGAAGGAAAAAAAGAAGAAAAAAAAAGCAAGGAAAGAAAAGTATAGAAGGGTAAAAAAGTATCAAATGTTAAAGCATAAAGTTGTCACTGCCACGGAGAAAAATAAAATAAAAAAAATTAAAAAAATTAAAAAATAAAAAAAAAATT
>NW_010305862.1:0-20371 GCF_000700745.2 Antrostomus carolinensis
CCTCTGGGCTGCAAGCGTGTCCATTGGGAGCGACCCCACTGCAGTGACAGTGCTGAGCTTTGCCAAGGTCCACATCAACAGACTGTTAGTTTCAGAAACACCATCTCAGAAAATAGTTGTGATCTCCCCAGTCTGTCCTTTTGGCTCTTGTTCCTGACCCCACAAAAGGGAGATCCCTGCTGAGTTGTTAAGCAGAGGCTGTCCTGCAGCCCAAGAGTCCTGCTTTCCTGTAATGATTGTAGAACGAAGGCTTTCAATGGGCAATACAATTTCTTCTGGAAGTGGAGAAAAATTTCCAGCATCTTGAGCCGAAAGGGCAAGATGAATGTTTCATCTATCTCACATAATGAAGTCCCTGAAGTAGAAGAGGGCTTGTTTAGCAGTGAAGACATTAAGAGGCCCAATTTCTAAGACAAATCCAGCCCTTCAGATGCAGAAATGACTGTGTGGCAACCTGACCCTTTCTTGCTGTTCAGCTGACCCCGCTTCTTCCCTCTGAGACTGGCAGAGTCTCTCTTCAAACACACGGTAGCACCTGCAGGAGGGATTCAGCCAGATTTCCTGCAACACAAAGCAGTTCTAAACTGTTGTGGAAGCAAATATTCCTAGGTCATGGGAAGATGATGTGGAAGAGTGGTAATCTATTGTCCCCAGCCACAACAGCCTGAAGAAGGGAAACCCTACTGTGCTCTAAAAATAAGTTTTCACAGGGTCTGTTAGCAGATGAGTCAGCCCTGGCTGGCACAGGTGGACACTTTCATTCCATATCCTTCTTCTACAACACACCCTTGGACTATCAAGCTGTCCCTAAACATATTTTTGGGGCTATACCTTAAGGAGGGAGATCCTCCTTGTCTCCATTCTCTCCCCTGTTCTCTGATTGCTGTTATATTTACGCTATCTAGATTGTGATCTTACTGCCAAAGTAGGTTTCAGAAGCCAATATGGCAGCTGTCATACGGGCAAAGATCCTGCTGAGATCTGGAAGAATAATTTATGTGTCAGAACACAGGCCATCTAATAATTTTATTTATCTTGATGTGCAGGTGTCTTGTTGGATAAATTCAGAATAATCTCAGCCTGCTGCCCAGTGGATGGTCTAAATGCTGGTATCTAAGATGTGAATATAACCTCATCTGTCACTGTTGATGTCCTTAGTACACTACACATAGGAAGTCTGTCTTCATGTTTTCTTTGCACTCTAATAATGAGTATCTACACCTTTCATTTGCATAATTAAAACCTCACTCCCATTTTCCTGAGTGGCATGACTGTAGGCTAACGTGCCAACATTGCTCTTTTACAAAGATGCAAAAACTTTTAGCCAGCTATCTTTTGCTATTTCCTCCCTACTTCTCCCCACTCTCCTTTAACTCCCTCTAGTAGTAGTATTTTTGCAATACATTTCTAGAAATATTGTCTGCACTCTGACACAAAACAATATCTTCAGCAGTAATAATAAATTAGACACAGTGGGAATTGAAGCTTGTTCTTTTGTCCAAGGTGATATAATGGAAGTCATTCATAATGAAGAAATAAAGTCATTGTTATGCAGCATTTTTGTATTAAACATGCCTCCCCAAATTATCCAGAGTATAAAAGAGAATGTTTTTAGAGCTTTGATACAACCATGGTTGAGCAAAATGCATGTGAATGTCCTCTTATTTGCATAACTGGTATTTCTTAAAGTACGAACCATTTGTATTGTGTTAAGCTCTCTCAAGCCTCGCTACCTCACAAAACATATCATCGTTTTATCATTAATCAAAACAAAGGCAAAAATCAATAAACATGCATAATCAGGAGTCTCGGATTCCAGTATGCAAATGCACTACATACTGATGAAGTGTTTCTGAATCTAAAATAGTTTTACTCTTTTTTTTCTTTCCCTCTCAGAAGTCCCTCAGCCTTTAAATTTTAATATTTTATGCATTGCAATGCAAACAGTATGAGTTCATGTATCAGAGATAACAAGTTAAAAGATAAATATTGAATGAATCTCCTAATAGTTTTTGTTTACTTTGTTGACTTTAAAGGCAGTTTATGCTTCTGAAGGGCTGGTAATTACTTGACCTTTAAAGGCCCAATCCTGCAGAAGCAGTTGCTCTGCTGTGCATTTTCCTGCTGGTACCAGAGCACGGGCAGCCGGGTCTCCGGGCCCTGTGCCAGGGCCATTTGTTAATTAGTGAAAATCAGTTGTTCCTTATGTGTAGGGCGATCAAAGTGTTACATTATGAGGGACAAGGCTTGTGTCCTTGACGCGTGGCCAAGATAGTGATCAGGACCTGCAGCTCCACGGAGCAAGGGCACTGCTCAGGGGGAACGTGAGCTCTGGTGATGACGCTGGTCGAAGGCAGAGCATGCAAATCATTACAGTGATACATATTTAGTGCTGCTCTCTGTAGTTTTAAATTCCTCATCAAACATATGTACATTACGATACAGGGAACATTACCATTGGAAGATATATCCAAAAATAAACTTTTCAACAAGAGACTCAATAATTTTATAGGTTTCAGGGGCGTTGCATGACTACAGTGAAGAACCTCTGTCGGTGCATGCCTCAAAATAATGCTGCAAATTCCATTTACAAGAGCAGGTAAGGGGGCCAATGGTTATAAACTGCACAAGAGTAGATGGAGATGAGATGTGAGGAAGAAATTCTTTGGTGTGAGGGTGGTGAGACAGTGTCCCAGGTTGGCCAGAGAAGCTGTGGCTGCTCCTCCCTGGAAGTGTTGAAGGCCAGGTTGGATGAGGCTTTGAGCAACCTGGTCTAGTGGAAGGTGTCCCTGCTGATGGCAGGGGGGTTGGAACTGGATGACCTTTAAGGTCCCTTCCAACCCAAACCATTCTATGATTCTATGTAATTCCTTTCATCTGAATGACAAATTTCTAACAAGGAAGCTGTGATGGGGTAAATCTTATCAGCAAGTTCTGCTTACCTCATTCTGAAGCTGCGCATATCCATAGCAAACACACAACATGGACCCAAGAAACAGGTACATCAACAACCAAAGAATTAAAATAAAACAAAATTCTAGGAAGGCCAAAGTTAAAGGAAAAGAAGTCATATCCATAGCAAATACACAACATGGACCCAAGAAACAGGCACATCAATAACCAAAGAATTAAAATAAAACAAATTTCTAGGAAGGCCAAAGTTAAAGGAAAAGAAGGATGAAAAAGATCAGTGGTAGAAAAGCCAGGCTGCAATTAAGTTGAAAAAAATTCCTTGTTTCGTGGTCTAACAATAAGCCGTGTCAGAGCTGTGGAATTGGCTGTTCTAGCATAATTGCATCTCTTGTGTGTCTATGGGACTCTGCTAACCACAGGCACGATCCTCTCGTGAGAGTTATCCCCTCTGAGCTGATTGATTAGCAATGTGAAAAGTTTAAAGGTGTGATGTTTATTTTATATCATAATAAAATAAATGCAGCAGCGATCACAGATTAGGAAGAAGAGTTTCAAACTGTGAGAGTCTTTTAGGTTTATTAATTTGCTGTGGATGGGTTTCACAAAGGGTAAGTCTATTTGCCAGGTCATGCTTATGTCCATTTGCTCAGTGCTTGTTTTCACAAACATGGAGTGTAAGGGGAAAAAAAAAAATCCTATGCCTTTATTGGGAATAGGTGCTCACCTGGTGAGAAATGGTAAATCCTCTGTGTAGCTGCACTCCTGATTTATGGAAGCAGCCCCACTGAAGTCAACAGGACTATGTGTATGTATCTGTGTATGCAGTGAGCTCCTCAGAAAATCAGTTACTTCTTGACTTTGATTAACTACAAGCATGGTTTATGGAAAACTTTGTACTTTATGCTTTTTTTTTTTTTTAATTGATTCTTCAGTGATGTGATCTGAAACTCTTATTTTCAAAAATAAGGTAGAGGTTTAATTTTCATGGCAAATTCCTGCACTAAGAAATGTATATGGCAAAGGGAAGAATAAAGGTTACTGCAGCAATGGGTTGATGATCAAGATGATGAAGGGAGTGGAGCATCTCCCTGCTGAGGAAAGGCTGAGGGAGCTGGGGCTCTTTAGCTTGGAGAAGAGGAGACTGAGGGGAGACCTCATTAATGTTTATAAATATGTAAAGGGCGAATGTCAGGAGGATGGAGCCAGGCTCTTCTCAGTGATGCCCAATGGTAGGACAAGGGGCAATGGGTGTGAGCTGGAACGGAGGAGGTTCCGCTTAAACTTGAGAAGAAACTTCTTTGCAGTGAGGGTGACAGAGCCCTGGGACAGGCTGCCCAGGGAGGGTGTGGAGTCTCCTTCTCTGGAGACATTCAAGACCCACCTGGACGCCTTCCTGTGTGATCTCATTGAGGTTCCTGCTCTGGCAGGGGGATTGGACTGGATGATCTTTCGAGGTCCCTTCCAATCCCTGACATTCTGTGATTCTGTGTGATTCTGTGATTTCAGACCAGAACATCTCTTGATGTTGTCCTTCACTTAAATTGCTTTACTGCTGCTGCATAGTGCTTGGTACATGTTTTCCTACTGCTCTTTGCATTAACCACACAGCTTTTCAGAGGGTGGTGGTCTCTAGCAGCAGTGTGCTCTGCCAGGATAACTCCAGAGAGTGCGGCAGGATATTCCCCAGCACCTCCCTCACTACTCAATTTCCCGAGCCAGCAAAAGGAGTGAGAACTGTTTATCTTTGTTTCAACCTTTGCTTATACAGTCTGAGGTAGAACTTAACCTCTAACCTTTTCCTTTCTGATTTTGGTAATTGTAGTACATTGCTGCTGGACTGTAACAAGCTTCCAGTGGCTGTGTCTGCCTTGTCCGCTGTCACTTACTACACTGCATGTAAAAGATACTGTGTTGGGTCTTCTATGTATGCTTGTTGTCTGTTTTAACTATAATTTGTCATTTTGGTAGGTCTAAGGTGAATGAGTAATTGCTTTGACCTGATGTACCTTGCACACAAATTCTATGCTACGTGTTTTTGTACTCAGTTATTTTCAAAATTGAAAAATAACAATCCATCAGCCAAACCAGGAGAAACAAACTATGAAGCCGATGTGGTTTTGGCAAGAATAGTAGAGGAATATACAGCAGACCATTTTCTTATTGCTTGTGGGAGATATTCAAATAAATAAGAAACTAGACAGAATAAGAGTAGTGATGCAAATGATTAATATTTTTTAAAGCTCTTGTGTTTCTTTGGCTCGAACTTTCTGCAAAAGGGTGGAGTATTAACATTAATCACAAGCAAGGACCTTCAGTCTCCAGGACTGTCAGACTGGCACCTCCTCTCATTGTTGCATTTAAAAAGGAGGGAATAAGAAAAAAAACAACCTGGTGATCTTGCAGGAATGTTGCAGAGAATAACAAGGTGTGGGGTAAAGGAGAGCACAATCTTCTCATCCAGGTCTGAGGGCTGTAAGTTTTAACATCACTGTGTACTGCAACCCAAAGGAATGGTTATTAATAACTCTTTGGGGTTATTAATCTCTAGCCACATGGACTACCACTTACATTTAGACTCGTACCATGTTTTGTGTTTTGAAAATATTTTTCACATGAGACTTCTGAAGTGCACTGAAGATAATAAATGGACCTCTCTCCACCCTGGAGAGGTATAATTAACTACTTGGCAAAGATAGGATTGGAACCAAGGAATCCCCTCGCCTTTATCTCCTTACCCTGCTCTAAACATTTTCCTGACCTTTTTTGGAAAAGTTTTGCCAAAGTAATGTCAAACAGAGGACTTTTTTCCCCATGTCCTCCTCTGTTTTGTCGCACAGTGTGATCTGTTTTAAATAAGCTCTACAGTGCAGTCATTTAAGGAAATGAAGATATTTCATAGCACGCTTAGCATTTGCATTTGAATATAGGCCACCCTGCTGTTTGATTAAACTGGAGTTTAAGAAAACTATAAGAATCGAGGTTCGTATGCAGTGCAGCACTTCACACTCAGATTGCAAAGGTTGTTGAAGGGAAAAAAAAAATGATAATATCCTTGGAAGTACATGACTAATGAGAATATATATAGCACTTCTGAGACAGCTCAAATATATAATTATTGTGAGGATTTCACAGACACATAAACATAATGATCTTCAGCTAAGTAAATTGCTACCTACCAATGAAATAAATATGGTCCCTTCAGAATTTGAAATAATTCAGTACTGTAGGTGGTGGGAAATGATTCACCTTAGCTGTTATCTCTGGAACAGTAATATAGAAATATATCTGCCAGTACTGTTACATTTACATTGTTCTTCATATCCTGTGGAGTTTGTCAGAAGATCTGTGGTCCCCGCTGATTTCCACCCCCTTATTTTGATAAGGCTCTGCACAGCAGGGCTCAACAATGGGTTGGAGCAGCTAATATTGTTTACCGCAGTAGGCATCTCAGCCATAATATTTTTCCAAGAAACACTGATGTGTTTAAAGGTCAGGTTGATACTGATTTGACTGCTAAACATGAATTCATTTTTCTAGGAGGAGTCGAAGGCTGTACATGCCGTGGGATAAAGGTTAAACTGTTGTTTATGCACTCGATAGGTGGAAAACACAAGGCTTTAATACACAAATCATCATAGCCTGTTCTGGTCAGTCAGGGAAATGCAGTGCTTTGCATTTAAATAGAAGCTTGGAATCCACAGCTATTTTCTGACTATTGCTGTAGAAGAAAACTCACTAAAAACTTTAGGGCTTGCCTGGAAGATCTGGACTTTGCAACCAGTTTAAACTTTTTTTTCTGGGCTTTGTAATCCAGAACTCAACCAGGTCACACAGAATCACAGAATGTCAGGGATTGGAAGGGACCTCGAGAGATCATCCAGTCCAACCCCCCTGCCAGAGCAGGAACCTAAATGAGATCACACAGGAAGGTGTCCAGGTGGGTTTTGAATGTCTCCAGAGAAGGAGACTCCACACCCTCCCTGGGCAGCCTGTCCCAGGGCTCTGTCACACTCACTGTAAAGAAGTTCCTTCTGAAATTTAAGCAGAACCTCCTGTGTTCCAGCTCACACCCATTGCCCCTTGTCCTACCATTGGGCATCACTGAGAAGAGCCTGGCTCTATGAAATTGAATTTTGCTACATCTGATGAGATGTCAGATACAGTAAGGGGAGTGAAAGGAAGGAGGGAGGGAGAGATGGACAGCCCTACAAGTTTAGAATTGCTGTACTTGCCATCTTTGGTGGAGCAGGAGTGATGTGGTGGTGTCTGCTTTTGCTAAAAGGAAGGTCACCTCCCCTTCTGTAGCCAGCACCTCTCCTGTGCAGGTGCCTCTTTTTATGGCAATGAAATCGCAGTTAGTAAGGCTGGCTTAGCCATGGATCTGCTGCCCCTTTTGCTTCTGCCAGACTGACGTTTCTGGCAGGCTGCTACACTAGAAACCTGGATTCAGAGGAAGATGAGACCTGTTCTGATAACTTCAGCTGGGCTGCTTGGGCTTCCCAGGAAGGTAAAACATAGCCAGAAGATTCTCAGCTCACAGTTTCTTAGAGGTGACACATCAGATGGAAGCGTGAGCACTGAATGCTGAGCTGTGCTCTGTCTTTGGTACCCTCTGTGCTCGATCTGTGGTGTTCTCCAGGCCAGGTGAAGAGGGGAGCACATCCCAAAGGTGAGAAGGAGCCTCTACAACGTTACCACAAATAGTGAGCAAGGATACACATGTGCATCCACGTAGAGATCCATGTTGTCATTCTTGCCTGGCTTCCATTTTCCAGGTACTTGTCCTTACGTAAGTATAATTTCCTGCAGTCTCTAAAAAATTATGCTGCTCTCAAGAGATATTATCCCAAACTCCTGCTTGGTGTTGTGGGAAGTGATTTTTACTTCCATCAACGCGTGTTCTTTGCCAGCAGTCTCCTTTCTTTCTTCCTCTGTGTTCACATCAGTCACCCCCTCCTTTACCATTCCTCTCCTTTCTCTTCTTGCATCCTCTCAAGGTCTGAGTCATTCATTTACTCATCCTGTTTATACCTCTCCTTCCAGCTTGCTTCTTTCTTGCTGTAATAAGAAAATCTTTAATGTCAGGTTGGAAACAGGTGACTGGAGCCATGTGGGAGGCTAATGTACATACTTTTCAAAGAATTAACTAGTACTCTCTGATCACATTACCTATTTCCTTAACCATAGCTTTCAGGTTTTGGGGGATAGGGCTTTTTGGGTTGCTCAGGTGTGTAGAGGGGACTGTATCACAAGTGGTCATCTGGTGCTGTTTTCAATACACTATTCAGCTTCTGTCTTCACTAGGACAATGGGATGCCTCTTCAGCAGACCAACACCAGCTCTGAAGATGGATTTTAAGAACCCAAGTTCACTTATCAGTACTGATAAGCATGCAATGTCTGCTTTTAACCTTGCCTTGTAAAAGGATCAGTTCTTTTCATTGTTTGTTTTAACTTTCATTGATTCATTTGGGTTGTAAACTCTGCTTGAAAGCCTCAAAGTCCATCCAGGATTTTTCCTATTGAATTATCTTATAAATGTTTTCCAGATTTGTTGTTGTATTTTATTTCTACAGATTTTTGTCTCTGCAAAAACTCCAGTCCTGGCACGGCAGCTCAGGTCACTTCTTTGATCCGGTTTTCAGTGGGATGTTCTGACACCTTGACCATCTTGGCATTTGCTTTGAGAACAGATGGAGAAAACAGTCCATAATATGCCTGTTGGCCTAAAAGCAGAGAATCTAGTAGAGCCATGAGTGGCTTGCTGGCTGACATCAATAGCACAGGATGCTGTGTTTGATTAGCTTTGCTTTCACAAGAAAGACCCACTGTATTGTTTTGAAGAATGCGTTCAGTTGTTTTAGCAAACTTAAAAATCCCCTGTGGCTACAGAAATAGAACATTCAAGTGAAATAGCTGCCGTGTCAGGGATAAAAAGCCTTGCAAAATGTTCTGTCTACAGATCACGCTCAATCCTGGAGCTGTATCAGTTCAGAAAAACTTCTGGATTTCTTTTCTTTTTTTTTTTCTTTCATCTTCTGAAGACAGATAAATCTAGAAACTCTGCAGGAGGATTTCTGATTTAGCAAACAGAGCTTGACTGCATTTTGGTTTGGTATTTTAGTTCAACATTACAAACACTTGTGTCAAAGATCTTGGCTTGAATCCTGGAATTATTTCAGATGTGATGGTGTGATAATAAGAAGAAATCCTCCCTAGGCTTTCATGCCTGCCTCTTATTTCTGCCAGGTTGTCATTACTTCTCTTACTGAAAAGGAAAAGTTGAAATGCTAATGTTCTATTCCTGAGGTTTCTTACAGGAAGATGATTTCCATGGATGTTGTATAAGGAGATTTCTTTACTGTTTTTAAGAGAAAAACATGGCACAGAGGTGGGGGGGAAAAAAGGAAAAAAAAAAAAAAGGGCTGCTTGAGTAAAAACAGCACCAGAGTGGAAATGAAAACTTTCATTTTCCCTCTGCAGCATGTTTTTCTTCTTCCACCCCTGCTTCTCATGCCAAGGCAAAGCCCCATGCCCCCTTTTCCCCCTTAGTGTTAATCATTCCCCTGCCCTGATACCTCCTAATTGCTTTCTTAGAAAGCCATCTCTCTGAATTCCTGACAAGTGGTGCCTTGTCCCTTTAATATTGAGCAGTAGTGACAGCCACTTGTTACATCAATTCCAGATATACATTTGACAGAGGTAACTCCATATTTTTAAACATTTTAATAAGTATTCAAAAAGAGTCTACAGAATATATATTGTATCTAATATCTACTCTTGTTGGTCTACCTTTAAGAAATTCAAGTGAGTGTTTACATTTGGTGGTTAGTTTAGAAATGTAATCTTACAGATTTTTCTGGAAATCAGAAAATTGAAAAATATGGGATAGATATCTTTCCATGTTAGGGTTGTTTCAAACCAGAAATAAGAAAAAGAAAAAAAGCTTAATCTGTTACAGAGCTGCTAGGTTTTCTTTTCCTTTTCAATAGTAATAACAGATATTCACCACAAAGTATTAGTTTAAAATACTAATTGAACAAGATGGAGGATAAAATGTGATTTTCTGTGTACTAGTAAGTTTTATGTCATCTTCTTACCACAGTGTCTGGGTGTTTTTGAGTTGCCCTTTAAGTGACATAACTGACATCTGTCATCGTTTTTATGTCTTTTCTTATGGAGATTTGTTCATCCACTTGATACTTTAGATTGGTACATTAATTAGGTACTTTTTTCCCCCTTCCTCCCCAACTTGAACTGCACTCACCAGGCAAATAAACAGCATATCATGTACTGAAAGTAGACCATGAAATGTAGGATGAATTTTTAAATCTTGAATTGCTGATCAGGATAGTAGGTTGAGTGATGCCTCAAGTCTCAACACTTTGCATCTGTTTCTCACCAAAGTGTTTATCGTTGCTAGATAAGGTCTCTCTCTGATGGAAACAGAGCAAGCATAATGGGTAAAGAAGACATAAAAATACAATATAAACCCCATTTTTATAGGTTGAGACGTTGTATTGCATGGCTACATTGAAACTGCCTTAAAAGGAACTAAAAAACCCAATAATAGCAAAATACAAACCTTTAACTGTGAGACGTTGCCTGGGAAGTTTAAGGTCTATTTAATAGTAAAAGGAAAATTGAAAAGGATGTGGTTCTTGTTAATAGTATAAGGCAAGGGTTGTAGACACCTTCAGATTAAAAAAGGCAATTAATATTTATTTCATATCAAAGTAGATTGCTAATTAGGGCTGTGCTCTTCCCATCCCCCAGGGAAATAATCAAATGAGTGAATCTCATCTGGAAAGTTCACATATGGCAACGAGGAGCTCATCATGAAGATAAAACCAGAAAAGAACCTGGACGACCTGATGAGATGTTCAGGCTATCTCATAGCCTTTGCTCTCTAATGGGGTTTAAAAGACCTAGTATTAGTGAATTTATTGTACTGGGTTTCTGGTGATGCTGTCTAAAAGACCATGATTATATATAGCTCGGTCACTTGTCAGTGTCCTTTCATTAACATGTCTAAAGAATCTTAATTGCTCAATCAGAATAGCAGATTTTTCCTCTGCTGGTAAAGTTTAAGAGGTTATTCAAGCCAAGCAGAGAAAATGGAAATCCTGCCCAAATTGATCCCATAGAAAGAATAAACTATTACAGGAAAAAGTCGAGCTAGACTAAGAAGGAAATTGAAGAGCAAATACCTGAAGATAGAAAAATAAACAAGAATTTATTTCAAATATACCAAAAAGCAGGAGTGGCAGGAGGTAAGGGACAAAGGCAGTGCTGGGTGTCAAGTCAAAAACTGACAGAGCTGAAATAAACCAAAAAATTGAAAAACAGCAGATAAGCTAAACTAGATGGACTTCAACATTTAATTGTTTGAACTGTTAAATAAGTTATTCAATCTTTCCTACCTGCTGGGTAGGAAATACCCATATTATGGGCGCTCATTAAAAATTCTGTGTACCTTTAAGCAAACACCCAAGTGATTAAGTGAGCCTACCTTTGGTATAGGGATATCACTTGAAATGATGTAAAATTTGCTGTTAAAGAAGAATTGCCCCCTTTCCTTTTTTATTTTGACAGAATCTTGTCTGTATCTGTGCAGAGAATTTTTTTTTCCATTGGAAGATTTAAACTCTTGCCAGCCTTCCCAATAGCATCATCAAGGTCCTTTCCATTGAAAATTAAATGTTTGGGTTTTGAATAAGAAGTTCATAATTCTGTCTTAAAAAATTAAGAACTTCTTGGGGAAAATTTTGGTTTCCAACCAGATCTAATCATAACTGTACTGCAAGGCTTTGAAAATCATGCCTTTCTGGTCCAGTGGAAATTTTTTTGTTATGATTAACTAGTTAAGATAATAAATTTGGACTTCCAAATGTCTATGATGAGCTGGTAGAAGAACTATATTTTAAGGGAGAGAGCTGATTTTTTTTTTCCCCAGTTTTCTAACTCCTTTTTAATTAGGAAAAAAGATCCCCAAAAATCAACAAACTGAAACACAGAACAGTCAACTTCTGGTGTGATTAAAAAAAATTAACAGATGTATCCCAAGGACTCCTACTGCCTCTCATTCAATCTCTTAATATTCAGGATACAATGTGAGCAAAAAGATTCTAAAATTTACAGATGAAACAAATCTTGCTGAAGACTAGAGAGGCTGATGAAATTTTGAGGGAACCAATATACATCAGTGTTTGGACATCATAAAATAAATTCTATTAGGTGATAAAGTTGCATTAAAGCATATTTAAAAGAATCATTATAAGTAACTACATGGATGTAACACAGATGGTTTCTAAATTCATTCCAGACCCTCAGGAAAAAGACCCAGAAGTTCTGTGAGAAGATTAATGGTGAACCTTTCAGATGTGTAGCTTTCAATAGTTAAAATTAAGGCTATTTTCAGAAATGCATAATAGTAAAACTGAACTATTATAATGTCTTGTATCGATTCTGTTCACAGCATCACTTGAATTGCTTTACTTGATTCTGATCAACCTATATCACAAAAGATTTAGTGGAAATAGAAGAGCTAACATATATTATTACAGCCACGGGGAAAAAAACTTCCCCAAAGAATCTGAATAATGAATAATAAATTCAAGTAAACAAAAAGCCTTCAAAATAATTCAAACAAAAACTGGTAAATTTAGTAAAAGAGCCATGCAATTTTCATGACGTTTTCCTGTGTGGGTGTACACATATTTAAACTTCTTCAAATTGGTTCTTTGATGTTTTGTAGATTGTATTGTGTGCTTTGAGGTATTTGTGTGAGGAAAGGTGAATAGCTGCGATTTTTCCTTTCTTTAAATGCCCCGTTTGCTATTTTAGATTTGACTGAAAGATAGAGGTTGTCTCCTAGAAGTAAGATACCTGACATGGCTTGCTATTCTTCTTAAAAAATAATTAGACACTGTAATGGAGTCAACCCCAGTGGAATACAGGTATATCTGCTTTCTAACCTTTAAGACTCAAGTCTTAATTACACCATGGCGGTTGTCACTTTAGCACTTCAGTCCATTTTGCTGGATGTTGACATTACTAAATTATCTCATGTTCTAAATGCAAAGTAGCTGATTTTTTTTTTCCCCTAAATGCATTTCTTGGCAACGAAGAGATAAATTGGTCTGGTTCCATTTTTAAGAAGGGCTTTGTCCTTTAATGGTCCTTAAATTAAGCCAGATAATTCCACCTGAGAGGATGGCACTCCTAGAAAGCACAGAGCAAAATCCTGCATTGTATTGCTTGCACACATTTACAAATGTTCTGTAGTCTGCTCCTATTCACACAGAAAAGAGGTCTCCACAGATATTTAAGAACTGAGATATAAATAGATGAATGTCAAAAGCCTTCCTGCCTCTGAATTTAATGGTGAAGCTTTAGATGAAGTGGAGGACAGTTTGTCCTAGAAGAATACAAGTTCTTCTTCAGCAGAACTAGATCCCTTAAATGAGGTGATAGTGATAGATTTATAGGTATACATCATAAGAATTTTAATACATCCCCACTGCACATTTCCTAGTCCATCTTAATTCTTAGAGTGATCCTTTGGAATAAGAGACTGTTAGTAACCTGTTTTATCTGGTGAACCTGTAAGGATCAGTGTTTGGGGGTCTACATCCTACTGTCTTTGCTCCTTTACATAAAGCAAATTTTTAGGTACTAAAATTTAATTACTATTCCAGTAGGACCAGGGAATTTAACCTACACCTGTGTTCAGCACTGGTGAGGCCGCAGCTCGAGTGCTGGGTTCAGGGTTGGGCCCCTCACTCCAAGAAGGACATGGAGGTGCTGGAGCGTGTCCAGAGAAGGGCAACGGAGCTGGGGAAGGGTCTGGAGCACAAGTGTGCTGAGTTCCCTTGTGGCTGAGGGAACTGGGGGTGTTGAGCCTGGAGAAAAGGAGGCTGAGGGGAGACCTTGTGGCTCTGTGCAAGTCCCTTGGAGGAGGGTGGAGAGAGGTGGGGGTGGGTGTGTTCAACCAAGGAACAAGTGACAGGACAAGAGGAAATGGGCTCCAGTTGTGGCCAGGGCAGTTGAGATGGGATGTGAGGAAGAATTTCTTTGCTGAAAGGGTTCTGAGGCATTGGAAGGGGTTGTCCAGGGCAGTGGTGGAGTCCCCATCCCTGGGGGGATTGAAGAGTCGTGTAGACATAGTGCTGAGGGACATGGGTTAGTCGGGGACTTGTCAGTGTTGGGTTCATGATTCGACTCAATGATCTTAAAGGGCTTTTCCCGTTGAGACAATTGTGGGATTCTGTGTGTGATTCTGAGATCAAACTGGAATCTCTCAAATATCTGAGATATTTAGGGAAGCCAGAGTAGAACACAAGTCTGTTGCTCATTCCCAAGATCTCTCCACAGAGTCTTTTTTAAAAAAAAACCCAAACAAACAAACAAAAAAACCCACCTTTGATCTCATAGTGTTTTACAAGTATTACTTTGGATAAAAGTGGATATTGTGTTTGTTTGAGAAAAGGGAAGCTGTAGCACAAGAACTCTTAAAGAACCAAACCTGCAGGGTGCTAATACCAAGAGCTGGGCTGGGTGTTCCCACATCATCTGCTGCACCCACGCTTTCTCCTTTCCTCCCACCAAAATTCAGATGCTACCTCGATCTCATCCCACATCAGTCTGTCGTTAAAGCAGGGATTGTCTCTCACAGGGAGATGTTTCCCTGTCTCACAGCAGGGAAAAGAGACCGTGTTGCCTGTCTCTTCCTTTCTAGTAACCTGAAGAGAGATCTTGCAGCCCAGAAGGCCAATAACCGTGTCTTGGACTGCATCAAGAGAAGCATGGGCAGCAGGTCAAGGGAGATTATTCCCCCCCCCTACTCTGCTCTCGTAAGGCCCCACCTGGAATACTGCATCCAGTTCTGGAGCCCCCATCACAAGAGAGACCTGGACCAGCTAGAACAAGTCCAGAGGAGGCCACCAGGATGATCCGAGGGCTGGAGCAGCTCTGCTGTGAGGACAGGCTGAGAGAGTTGGGGCTGTTCAGCCTGGAGAAGAGAAGGCTCCGGGGAGATCTTATAGCGGCCTCCCAGTACCTGAAGGGGCTACAAGAAAGCTGGGGAAGGACTTTTCATAAGGGCAGTTAATGACAAAACAAGGGGAAATGGGTTTAAACTGAAAGAGGGGAGGTTTAGATGAGATATTAGGAAGAAGTTCTTCACTGTGAGGGTGATCAGACACTGGAACAGGTTGCCCAAGGAAGTTGTAGATGCCCCCTCTCTGGAAGTGTTGAAGGCCAGGCTGGATGAGGCTTTGAGCAACCTGGTCTAGTGGAAGGTGTCCCTGCTGCTGGCAGGGGGGTTGGAACTGGATGATCTTTAAGGTCCCTTCCAATCCAAACCATTCTATGATTCTTTAAGTAGCACTGACTTCACGAGGGTCCTTCTGAACATCACTTACAACGGTGGACAATATCTGCCAGTTGAAACTGTTGTTACAACTTTTCCTTTCTTTGCTTTTTTGAAGCTGTGGAAGGATTCCAGGTGAAGTACAGAAGGGAGGGCTCTCCTCTAGATGGTGCTGCTGTAAACTTTTGTGTAAGGACACACAGCTCATCCCACCGCAGGTACAGAGAGAGGGCAGGTTGGGTGGGTGCACACACTGTCTTAGGGCACGGATGTTTATCACAGATTTCCCAAGGAGGCATTTCCAGCCGAAAAAAAACTCCAGCAAAAAAAAATCTGCCTTTACTTAACATCACATAATGTGTTTTGAGCGCTCTAATTATAGCTACATATACCAATTAATAAATAAAACAATGTAAGAAGTGACTGGGCAATAGATCATCTCTGTCATTTAAGATCAGAAATACATCAGTCTTGGTGCTTTCAAAGAAGGACTTCCTTTACTGGCTACAAAAAGGAACTAAATCGATATAAACGAACTGTTAATAAATCTGTAGTAGTGTAAAAATAAAAAAGGGACCATACCTGCTCCTTTTCACTTAGAGTATTAGAAAATCTTTATAGTGTGGCATACAAAAAAAATTAAAAATAGAGGATTTGAAGTATACCTTACAATCCTTTTGTCTGATTTCTGTACCAATGATTATTTACAGTTCTGTGATTCCAAACTAAGACAGGTAGATAAGATTAATGACAGTATTTCAAGCTCTCTTCCCAAATGCTTTTTCTCTGAAAACTTTAATGGTAAATTTCAATCTTGGCCACAGAAGTAATGAGGAAGGAAAGACCTCTTAAGAGTTAAACTTTCAATGCAGTATGGGAGCCTTTTTCTTCAAATCCAGGATAGTCAATGGAGGTGTTAACACTGCCCTTAATCAACAGGATCCTGTTCCTTCTAGAGGGCTCGGAGAATTTGAATTGAAACAGGGAAGTATTTATCAGTTAGAAGATTAGTAGTAGATTAAAGTGTTGCCTGCCTCAGAGTTTCACAGTTACTGGAGATAAAGTTAGCGTGATATGCTGCTTTTAAATGAATACAGCTAAGGTCTCATCATACTTCACTTTGAACAAGCCCCCTATCAGAAACGGAGCTGGACTTTAACCTTTCTGCTGAAATGCCTATTGCAATGAGGGCAATTCAGTAAAAAGCAAAAGCTGTGGTGCTATTTTCACCTCTGTCTTCCTGATTTACTTTTCTACATTCATTCTTTTGGGAGTGGAAGAGTTTGTACAGAATAGCACCAAGACCTGGGAGCAGAGAGCTGCCCACCTGGAATAACCCACAGAGACAGGCAGAGCCAATACACTGACAAGAGACTTTAGTGTGTGTGCTTGTCTTCCTGGTTATCTTTGGGATCAAGGCAATTTTATAAAGTAGTTAAGAATGTATTTTTTAAGTGAATTAAAATGTTTTAAGTACCTGCAGCTGCCAAAAGAAGCAGTCTGGGCTCTCTCCTGGTCTCGTGGTCCTGGTCTGTCTAGCAGTGATGGTGGTGCTTGCGTAATCAAGCTGATGTTGCTGCAAGCACGCTCACCTGAGAAAGGAAAATGAAAGTTTAGTTTCTTGCTGGACCACTAAAGCTGAAACAAGAAGCAGCACTGGAGATGTGCACTCCGGATGGGAAGAAGGTCAGGATCTCCCCTTTCAGAGCTAACACAGTCTTATGTATCCTTCATCTGGCTGTCACTCTACCCATTATTAAGTAAAATTTACAGGCTAACTCCAAAAAGTAGTTCCCAAAATCTTCAACATCCTGGCTGTGTAGCTCTGTAGATGCCCAAGTCTTTCAATGCTTCTGTTCCTTACCTGTGTTTGCGAACTGCCTGAGAATCATCCTTGATCTGAGCATCAGCTTTGACAAGACCAAGTGAAGAGCTCCAAGCATAACTCGAGCCTGATCCCAAAAAGATTCAGAGCTGTACTTGGGGGAGGATGGAGGGAGAGCAGAAGGGGGGAAGTGATCTGAACTCCAAAATGTCTTGCAAATAGCCATGATCAGAGTGCTTACACAGGTAAATGCGATGTGTTGCATAGAGATGTAGGTTCAGTTTTCTCTTTTGAATAGGGAGATTCAACTGTCACCTCTCAAGTGATTTATTTGAGTTATAGATGAATGGGACTGGATTATTGCTAATTTTTCCTGTTTAAGATGAATTAGTCTAGTGAACACTAGTAGGAACAAGAGTCCACAACCCAGTACATAGGGCACTCAGCTGAGAGGAAAAGGGCTGAATCCATCTTAAGGGGATGCATCTTAAATCTAATGACTGTTTGGCTTGACGTACAGAGGAGAGATGTTCTAAAGGCAGTCTAAAACCTATCATATATTGAATTGCTGTGTCTCTGGGAAGTTCTCAAATCCTATTAATCTTACAATCAGACCTTAATGTAATTTATTGAGGGATCACAACTTGTGCATTTATCTACTTGTCTTACTATTTGCAATATAGAGCTCTGTCTTTTATGACCTTCTGTGGTGGTATCATCTGACCAAGAAAACAGCAAGCCCTTGGACAGAATGAATGCTGTAGGTTAACTTTCTGCTGGGGGGTGTGTGTGTGTGTTTGCACTGTAGCTGAATTAGCCACCTACCAGGACAGTTGGCACCTGGAAGTCATAGAGTCCTAGAATGGTTTGGGTTGGAAGGGACCTTTCATGGCCTTCTAGTCCAACCCCCTGCAGTGAGCAGGGACATCTTCAACCAGATCAGGTTGCTCAGAGCCCCATGCAACCTGACCTTGAATGTTTCCAGGGATGGGGCTTCTACCACCTCTCTGGGTAACCTGGGCCAGTGTCTCACCACCTTCATTGTAAAAAATGTCTTCCTTACGTCTACTCTGAATCTCCCCTCTTTTAGTTTAACACCATCACCCCTTGTCCTATTGCAACAGGCCCTGCTAAAAAGTCTGTCCCCATCTTTCTTATCGGCTCCCTAGAAGTACTGAAATGCTCCAATAAGATCTCCCCAGAGCCTTCTCTTCTCCAGGCTTGTTCTCATTTCACTAGAATAGAGTTAATTCTCTTCTCAGGAGCTGGAACAGCTGTGTTTTGGTTCCAGTGTGGGATTTGTTGTGAGAAGAGTGTTGATAACATACTGATGTTTTTAGTTGTTGTTGGAAGTCCAAGGGCTTCGCGTTGTGTCAGTCTGCAGGTGCAAAGGTCTGGGGAGGCGGCAATGCGTGGTGATTAGCAAAACCCAGAACTGACATTTGGATGTGCCAATGAGATATTCCATATTGTATCGTGTCATGGTTAATGAGGGTTGACTGGAAAGCTGGGGATTCTCTCAGGGATCACTCAGGATGTTCTTCTGGGATTGCAGTTTTGGGACTGTTTTGGCTCTGGAATTGCTGGCTGGGACAGGCTGAGCATCAGTCGGCGAGCGGCGAGCAACTGCACTGTGCACCACTCATTTGCATATTCTATCATTACTGTTATTATTATTTTATTTCAATTATTATTATTAAATAATCTCAACCTACAAGTTTTCTTACTTTTACTCTTCTGATTCTCTCCCCCATCCCACTGGATAAGGTTGGCTTTCTAGGCTGCAAGCACACATAATCTCAAGTTTCAGGCAATACCATGTGAGAAGTGCATGTATAGAAATGGTTTTGGTTGATTCTGCTGAAAGATTATTTGATTAAATTTTTTTTTTTAAGATTTTAAAACTAAAAAATCAATTTTTAAGACCAAATGTGCTTTGGAAGCATCACTTGAGCTTAGGGATGTGGTTGGTTTTATTCATATAGAGTAAAGATAGAGGAGACTTTAGAAGGCGTGGCAGTATATGTATAATGATGCTGATTTCAGTACAAACTGAACACTGCATCTACTTCTGGAAGATAACAAAAAAAAAATGGGACTCCTTTCCCATAATTGTGTTTAAATAATTGCCCTGTGGCTGCATTTCTGGTGTCAAAATTAATTAAATATATTTTGCATTGCTTTTATTGCAACTGGCAAGTGAGCAAGTCGCTAATAGTAACAGAGCCATTGTGTAATCAAAGCTAATCCTTACTCATGGTAAGAATCAGAGTCAAAAGCCTATAATCCTACTGTAGGCTACACCCCTCGGTAGGTTTTCTTTTAATATCTCTTTGTTTTTGCTTCTTATGAATTATTTTCTTTATTTTTAGATTAAATTCTTGACCTAAAACTTGTATTGTTATGGTTTTGTCTGTTGTTTTTTGTTGGTTTCCCCCCCCCCCACCTCCATGGGGAATGTGTCCTTTGAGTTTCCCTCAGTGCCCTCTTCGTTGCACAGCAGTCTGCCGTTATGTCTTCGAAGACAATCACAGCCTTGCTCTATTCACTGCATTGCTCACATTCCAGATTTTTAGATTCCTGCTTTATTTCTGAGAGCTTTTATTTAATAACGTAAGAGGAAATAAAGTCTTTGTGATTGTAGAGTAAACTCTACCGTAAATGCCTATAAAATAGAGAAAAATAAAAGACCTTCAACTTCAGTCCTCTGTCTTCGCAGACCTGATTTGCAAGGTTTGAATACGTCCAGCTTGTTGTCTTAATATTTGTTTTGCGATGGGTTGTTATTAAAAGAGACATTGTGCACACGCACACGTAGGTGTTTGCAAAGGCTTTTCCTCTTTTGTTGTCATTGAACAAGTGCATTGAAGTCTTCTGCACTAAACTGTTCATGGGTTAGTGGTTCTGGAGATTAATTATAACTCTTTCATGCTTGTAGATGCTGATTTTCTGAGGTACTGGGTTTATCAGGGTGCCAGAGCCCTGGGACAGGGAGACATTGTGCACACGCACACGTAGGTGTTTGCAAAGGCTTTTCCTCTTTTGTTGTCATTGAACAAGTGCATTGAAGTCTTCTGCACTAAACTGTTCATGGGTTAGTGGTTCTGGAGATTAATTATAACTCTTTCATGCTTGTAGATGCTGATTTTCTGAGGTACTGGGTTTATCAGGGTGCCAGAGCCCTGGGACAGGTTGCCCAGAGAGGGTGTGGAGTCTCCATCTCTGGAGATGTTCAAACCCACCTGGACACTTTCCTGTGCA
>NW_010305862.1:20503-42337 GCF_000700745.2 Antrostomus carolinensis
GTCATCGTCTTTGTGGCCTCTGCTGGGCTCTCCCCAGCAGAAGGGTCACGTAGCAGCTGAGTAGTAGGTTACTTCTGTGGATCTGTGTACACGATAAGATTCAGCCGTTAGATCCCTTCTCCCTACCCCTGGAGCCAGCTCGCTGAGGTTGAGCACACTGCTGAGCCTCTGCCCCATACCCAGCGCTCCTTCAAGCTGGGGAGGTGATCCCTGGACAAGACCCTTTGTGTGGGGCTCACAGTTCCTGCCCCTGGACTGCCTTTGCTATTTTCCTGGATATTTTTGGGTCTTGGTGTAACTTTTCTGTGGGAAGGAAGCAGACCAGCAGTGCAGTTTGGTGTAGAGTGTTACAGGCAGGGTCAGCCCCATCACATTGGAAGTTCTCAGGTGAACTTTCATAGAATCATAGAATCACAGAATGGTCTGGGTTGGAAGGGACCTTAAAGCTCATCCAGTTCCAACCCCCCTGCCATCATCAGGGACACCTTCCACTAGACCAGGTTGCTCAAAACCTCATCCAGCCTGGCCTTCAACACTTCCAGGGAGGGGGCATCCACAACTTCCTTGGACAACACAGCTCTAGACAACACTTAAACCCTAGATCAGGCCTTCTGGAATCACTAGAGGTCAATTTATTGTTTTTTCTCTCCTCTCTTCCTTTCTCTCTTCTGTTTTCCCCATAAACTACATAGAGTTGCTAATTTTCAGGTATTTTTCCTTTCTGAAACTTCATACAATTGTTGCAAAAATAATTCAGTATCGAAGGACACTAAAAGGAACCACAAATCCCTGACTAGCTAAAGAATTGCCACCCTGTGAAACAAAGCTGCTTTAAAATCTTCTTTTTTCTGCCTAAAATAAAAAAAAAAATTATTAAAACTGAGGGGAGACTACAGTGTTGCTTAATGATTAGTTGAATGAGGAAGTTGGTAGATGGACATGCAATAGTGATTAATTTGATCAGAAAACACGATTTATGACCAGTCTACAATGTACTCACACTGGTTTAAACTGTATTGAAGTTATTTAATTTTGTATTAAAGTTATGTCATGCTGGTGGAACTGGGATCAGCATCTGTTTCAAGTTTGTTGTTTTTCTTCCCGTTTTTTTAGGTGAAAAAGATAAATAGAACAAAGTTTATTTATGAAGTTTTGAGCTTATTAGAGCTTCAAGTACCAAATTCCCAGTCGGATCCAGTGCCATTCTCATTCTTTCACCTGCAACAATCAACACTTCATTATCACTTGCCTTATAATCTGGAAGCTTAATTACTACCATTAATTACTATCACTGAGCAACAATTTCCCACCACTTATGCTTCCCTGACACAATACATGAACTAAACTCCATGCTCAATGTAAAAATTAAGTAGAAATATTTCCGTGGAGTTTCAGACAGGTATTTTGAATTTGTCTGTTCTTTAGAAGTATCCTGTAATATTGTGTATTGTTACATGATGCCAAATAAACTATGGTAGTGAAGTGTGAAACCAAAACCACTTGGTACACAGTGTTTTGAAGTCACAGGGAATTAAAATGAAAAGCTTTATTGTCTAACAAAGAATGCTTATTACTTGTCATCAGCAACAATAGATTTTTTTTCTTTCCTTGCTCTTAGAGTTTGAAAATCTCTGCCAGCAGACAGGCATGAGTGAAGAGTTTTTACACAGACCAATTTCTTCTTTTTTTTAAAAAAAAATAAGTAATGGGTAATGGTTTGTGTAATTTGGAATGCAGGACTTGACTTGAAGCTTTATTTTAAATAATTTTAAATCTAGAGGGGCTCTACAGGATGAGAAGTAGGCAAGTCATTGGAGTAGATCTTATAAAGAGGTTGTGGTAGATCAATCTGTGGAAGTTGGTTAGACTCAGAAGCTAAGTGCTATCATGATCCTTTTTATGGCTTGAGATGAACTAAATGACCTCAGAAAGTCCCTCAAAATTCTATTATTTTGGGATTAAGCAGTAATATGCCAAAATTAGCTCTCGTAGGTATCTTCTATAAACCCAGGTTCATGCCACTCAAGTAAGTTATATTGGGTTATATTCTGGAATTATGCCTATCAAGGAATTGAGGGGCTGTTTAGGTAAGAAGTGAACAGGATCCAAAAGCAAATTAAGAAGCCCTGGGAAAATGCAATAGCGATTGTCTCTCTGGCACCACGTTTGATTTTTGACAGCAGAGTCTTAAGAGACAATGAAAAAAATAAAGTAGAAGGTGTAGAACTATAAATATAAAGACATCAGAAGAAAGACACAGTGGATGAGTATAATGAATGGCAAAAGAGGATTCAAGAGGGAGGCAATGTCAGCATATATTATCCATAGGAGACAAACAGCTTTTTAAAATCCACAGTTGATTTTGCTGAACTTTGTTCATTGCAGACATGTAAGGTAAAGGATAAAAACCAGTTACAATGCACTTCATCTCTGTTAGCACCTGAAAATAAAGATTCAGTTGGTGAGTTTCCACCAGTTCAATTCATCGCCTCTTCTTTCACTTGTGAACTTTCTAAATTAAGTGAACTTTCACACTTTCTAAATCACAATTCTGAACAACACCCTTAATGTGAATAGATTATTTTTTAAAAATATTAAACTGATTTGCATGTAATACATCTCTTTTGCAAACGGAGGTGCTTTGCATAGTGATAACCATCCTCTTCCTGCTGTCGAAAGTTTGGTCCTGTGATCTGTCTGCAGCTTGAAGCTCTTACTCTTGTCCAGCTGGTGACAGGAATTGGTATTTACTAACTCTGCAGCCGAGGGGAAACACCGAGATACAGGAGAAAATGACAAAAGCTCCAGTGGAGACGTGGCAGCATTTTGCACACATTTGATGGTGTAGAATGGCGTTTTACTCTCTTCCAGCTTTCAGGAACAGACTGAAGAGTAATTTTGTATTTAAACGAAGTAGACGTTTTAAACCACTTTATCTGTCAACGTTTGTGCCTCCTGTCAAATGGCTGAACCTTAAACCTTGCCCTCCCATGTACTCGCAGTTTCCTTTTAACTCTCACGCCTTTGCAGGAAGTAGCACGTGGTCCGTGTGCTCCTTCCAGCAAATCTGTTACTTCATTGAAGCCAGAAAGGGCCATTTAGATCTAGTTTAGTCTTGCATGTAACATGTACTCCAGGATTTCACCTGGCTGTCTTACTTCTGAGTGGAAGCATTTCTCACTGAGGAGGAAGAATCTGAGTTCTATTTATTAAAAGTCTTTATTCTCATGTAGGAGGAGAATATAGTCAGTGATAATCTTTATCTCCCAGTCCCTTGATGTTACAGAAAAGCAGCTATCTTGAGAGCTGGCTTTCAAGTAGGATGAGAAAATCAGGTTTCTTCTTCATAAAATTTCATTTTTATTTTTTAAGTAATCGGAAAATATGAACAAAAAATAATAGGAGGAGGTCATGCATTCATGATCACTGCAAATTAACTTTAAATAAATTACAGATGTCTTTTTTTATTAACAAAATATTCAAAATGACAAATATATTTAGCTAGAGTGTATGATAAAGTGATGAACAAGTCAACAAAGCAAACCAAAAATAAGAGATTGTCTCTTTGTAGAGAACGCACAAAAAATACAACTGTTGATAGATGAGCACAGTCATCAGAACTAGCGGGTTAATTTGCATGTAACGAGGACTGGGCTCAAAGCAGGAGGAAAAGTTTCAATAACAACAATGGGAACATTCTTGGGTAAAATGCAGAAAACCCATCTGCTGAAGACATGTGACTGAGTCATACACGGAACCGCAGATGAGAACTGTGCATCCTGGAGAGCAATCTGGTACTGAGCCGAGAGAAGATCTGAGCTGGAGACAGGCTGGACCTGCCTTCTGAACACCTTTATAATGGGGAAAAAAAACTACAACCCACCAAAACCAACCAACCAACCAAAACTAAGAAGAAATTTCAAATGAAAGTTCCCACTTGTTCAGATGATGGCGTGACCTTTCCAGAAATGTACAAATTTCCAGTCTCTGAGTCTTGGGTTTGAAATATGCATTTAAAAGGGGGGAGAGAGGGTAGGTAGAAGAAGAGTGTGTCATTTCTTTTGGTATTTTGTTTCCAGCTCTATCCTTTGATCTCTGCAGCACTGTAGTTCAGACAATCTGTAGAAATATTGCTAAACCCAGTTACTTTGTTAGATTTTACTTCAGCCATTTGTCAGCGTATGCCATAAAAATTTTAGTTTTCTTTCTTGATCTTTATCAGAGATTGCTGTTTCTCTTTGATGTCTCCCTCCTTATTTGACATTTGGGTCTGGTTTCCCATTTAATTATCTAACTCTCTATTGCTATTTTAGTTTAAAAGTTCACTGCAATATTTTACTCCTCCTGTTTCTCAATCCATTCCTCTGTGCTCCAGCTGAGGCACAAGAAAATGATGAGGGTAGTCACCATGTCAGGGAGTTTTATGCCTGAGCCCTCCTGTGAACAGAGGGGAGCACAGACCCATTGGTCACTGAGTGTGGGCTGCAAATGTGAACTCAGATGCTGGGTCTCCTAAATCAAAATTTCCAGGGGCTGTTCTTTAATTAAATGGTAAACTTAGACCATTTTATGTAGGTTTGAAAGTCTGAAATGTAAACAGCAATAAAGTCAAAACAGCTGTAAAATATGTTATTTAATCCAGTCGCGGTTCTTAAAAACCACCTCATGAAAATACCATCCTCACTGGTTAGCAGGGTCGGAAACCAGAAGGAATTCTTCACAGTTTGTAGCCTAGCTGAAAAGGACATTTTTCGGGAGAGAGAAGCTGAAGCAGGGTGGACATTTCACCTCCCCTCTGAATTCCTAGGGGCGATCTGAATGGTGTGAGGAGCTGAGACTCAGTGCTGCAGTTCAGCAGATATTAAGTGTCTGTTGTGTGCACTTATTCCAGAATGATGTCTCCTAATAGCTGGAAGCTCTTCAGAACAGCTGGTTCGTGGAGCTGTTTTGCAAGCCAGGGGCCTTTGAACTAGATGAGGATGACCAAAGAATGGTCATCTAGATCAACTGACTTGATCTAGTCTAGTCAGTTTATTGCTGCATAGCATGGCCACCTGATATATGAAGGACTGTCTGTCTCCTGGCATGACTGGAGAAGTGCATGTAAGTCAGTGAGGCAACCATGCCGTGTCAGTGAGGTGATGAAGTCCTGGTGATCTCCTATGGGATCAGCAAGTGGAATAGAGATGTTTCAGCTTCACGTAGAACATGACAGGTCAGAGGAAGAGAAATCTAGGCACTGTTTGATCTGAGGTACAGGGCAGGTTAGAAGAACCTCTCTGGTTGCTCTGGGATAAAGGGTGAAAATATTTCCATTGATGATTATTAAGAGCAGAATTGGGACCATGTACAGCTACAGGGTAAGTCCTGGCATATGGGCTGAGGATCTTCAGTGGAGGGTGTGGATCTCCATCTGGCAGGCTCAAAGAAGCATATCCACTGGGAGCCCGCAGCAGAGCCGCTCTGCAGACTGAACATATTGTGCTTCTGCTGGGTGACCTCCTCCCCCACCCCAAATTTGGCAGCCAGAGTAAAACAGTGGAGGAAAATACTAGGATTGATCAAACCATTCTTTTTGTTTATTTTCTTTGATTTTTTTTTTTCCCCCCTTTCAAATGAAATCTTTGAAAGCAAAGAAGAAACTAGGGACATGGTGGTCCCAACCTGTTTACATTCAAGAGTCAAAGTGCTTGTCTAGAATGAAGCAGACTGAGGTTGAACCCACAGAATCACAGAGTGGTTGAGGTTTGAAGGGACATCTGAAGGTCCTCTAGTCCAACCACCCTGCTCAAGCAGGGACTCCTAGAGCACATGAACCAGGATTTTGTCCAGATGGTTTTTGAATATCTCCAGGGAGGGAGATTCCACAACCTCTTGGGGCAACCTGTTCCTGTGCTCAGTCACCCCTCTTTTACCTGAGAAGACTGAAGTTTGCATTTCCCACCATTAAGGAAAATAACCCAACTACTCAGCGGTTTTTATTCTTCAGTGCAGGGGTTGGGGAAAAAAATTGACTGTGTTAATTAGGAAGAGGTCATGATTTTATGAAGCATTCTTTTAAAGTACAGGGATAAGTTTTAATACTGGGAGTGATTTTCTAGCAGTTATGGGTAATAAGCTGGAACATCCTTCCAAGAGAAGAGAGGGAAGCTTCGATGACATCAAACCACTTAACATTAGGCTGGGCTGTATAAAAAACATCTCCACCTTCGGAGAAGCAGTTTTCAGTAATATTTTCTTTTTCTTGGTGTAATTCTGTTCAAGTCAACTTTCAGCATCTATAAAATGCCTCATTTCAAATGGACAGTGCCAATAAAACACCAATGGAAAGGAAATACTTTTTCCACTTAGAAACTCAAAAATGCATGAAATGTTAAGTCTCAGGGATCTCAAACTATTGAGCTGTTTGTTTTCCCACCTAGGGTCAAATTTAATCTCATAGAACCATAGAATGGTGTGGGTTGGAAGGGACCTTAAAGCTCATTCCAGTCCCAACTCCCCTGCCATCAGCAGGGACACCTTCCACCAGACCAGGTTGCTCAAAGCCTCATCCAACCTGGCCTTCAACACTTCCAGGGAGCAGCAGCCACAGCTTCTCTGGGCAACCTGGGCCAGTGTCTCAGCACCTTCATCGTGAAGAATTTCTTCCTTATACCAAATCTCAATCTCCCCTCTTTCAGTTTTAACCTGTTGCTCCTTATCCTGTCACTACAGGCTCTGGTAAAAACTCTCCCTCCTTCTTTCTTATGAAACTCCTCCCCTTCAGGTACTAGGAGGCTGCTAGAAGGTCTTCTTGGAGCCTTCTCTTCTCCAGGCTGAACAGCCCCAACTCTCTCAGCCTGTCCTCACAGCAGAGGTGCTCCAGCCCTCAGATCATCCTTGTGGCCTCCTCTGAACTCGTTCTAACTAGTCCATGTCTTTCTTGTGTTGGGGGCTTATCCCTCCCAATACACCAGTAAGCCTTTTCCTTCTATGCGCACAAACACTAAGTAAGTGGATTTTTCCATGAGGACCCGCAGAGGAACGAGAGAAGGGACTGTGATGTGTGGAGGGCCAGTCCGTCCCCACTGCCAGAGGCAGAGGAGTGCTGCAATGTGGGGACCACGGGTGGCCCATGCAATGACGATGGACAGGTCCCCAGCTCTGCATTTTGCCGGGAGTGGGAGAAGGGACTGTGATGTGTGGAGAGTCTGTCCATCCCTACTGCCAGAAGAGTCCTGCAGTGTGGGGGACCACGGGTGGCCCATGCAACAGCGATGGACAGGTCCCCAGCTCTGCATTTTGCCAAATCTCTTGGCTTGTTCTACCAATGGGCTTTACATCCTTTGCATGAAAAGGGTAGTTCAGCTTCAGGTGACTGCAGAGTTGTATTTACGTCCCTGGCATGTTGTGTGTCTCCACAAAGGAGGGAGTTTGTATTTGATTTGTAGCCATGCATTGCTTTAAAAAGACCGCTAATATCTTTCTAAGTTTGTTTTCAAAGTTATCACAGGGGGGAAAAAAAGAGAGCTAAGGCATTAAGGACTTTACATGATCAGAAGGACAGCGGCAGAAAAACAAAGAAACTTAATCTGGGATACACAAAGAAGAAGTGGGGGTGGAGCATGATGTAGCTATAATGAGAAAAGGCAAGATTGACATGAAAAAGATGGGACAGGCAGCAGAGTATAAATAGTAGCTGCAGTTTATTTGTAACTTTCATTTTTAGGTGGGGATGATTGACACATGGATGGGCTGGATGAAGGTAACCTCCCTGATCTTTAACTTACAGGTCACATGGAGAAAACTTTGAGAAAATACTCCAACATGTAGATGTCAAATTGAGTGACAGCAGCGTGTGAGGTGAATTGCATTTACTGGCTTCTTTTTTTTTTTTTACATGCATCACTTCACAGAAATGATGGCTGCCATTTGAACAAAAAGACATCCTTCCCTACTGGGGTCAACAAACTGACAGTGCCCACCCATTAATAGAAAACACTGTCACTTAAAATCAAATGCTATGGAGAAAACTTCAAAAATCTATTAGCCAACACAGCGGATAGGATCAGTTTCTGCACACGAATTACTGTATACCATTCCAGTGTTAATGTACAGCGCAGTGTGTGGCACCGTTTGCATCTGTAACAATATATATAGAATGCCATATGGCTGACAGCATGTACTACACATGTCAAGCTCTTCTGTTTTCCAGCTCTCTACATCTTATTTGCTTCTGTCTAATTATCTTGTTCTGTTGAGGGGAAGGGAAAGAAAAAATAATAAAAGCCAATGAGAATTCAAAAATCAAGGGTAACAAATAGCGCCGGTTACTTAATTCCAGCATTAATGTGTTTCTGCAATATTTCTTAAAAGATGTAATCGGACATCTCTTGCTCGAGGTGGAATGTGGAGCTCTAATAAAGGCTCTATCTGTGGCATTTCCCCCCAAAAAAAGCAAATGAGAAAGAACTGCCCTGCTTTATGTTATCTGCTTATATTGTTTAATTCTAGGCATAATTTTTCCAGCTGCTATGATGTGCCCATATTTTTTTTCCTGTTCTTGACTCTGTCTAAAAGTAGTATCTGGATTTTTGCAGAAAGCAAAATAGTGCAGAAAAGGAATGCTATAAAATTAGACCCCAGGATCTGAAATGGTCTAAGGAGCTCCTCAGAAGTTTAAACCCTGAATTTAAAGATTTGTTGGATTGTTGTTTTTTTTCTTTTCCTGAGGGATTTTATATTGTTTAAAGGTCAAAGCCCCAAGATTTGTCTTCAGAGATTTAGTCCTGGCTCGTCTGTCAGTCACTCTCACCCTTGTAAAGGCCAGAGGCAATTGTCAATGCCCCCCTCTTTCTGCGCTCCCCTCTTGTTGAACAATTGCTCCACTGAGAAATACCTGGTCCTAGGCTAGAAGGAGGAAGCTTCCCATCTTTTCTGTAGTGGGAAATGGAGATAGAGAATTAAAAAATTGGACTGCCACCTACTTGGAAAGATCCTGAACGGAGAAGTAATCGCTCCGCTCTGCTCCTCCTGTAGCAGTTGCAGTGACGGACTCACAGACTGTTATGGAGATTGCAGGGGGGCTGGAGAGCTGCTTAGAGGGGATGAGATGTGTGGGTGCCTGGGTCCTCCTCGGGTTTTCACCCATATGTCACACATGATGGGTAATTTGTCAAGTACTGAGTATTTCTAGGGGATGGAAGGGACCAGATAGGTTGGGACATGCAGCTGCTTCAGCCTTCAGGCTTTGCACAGAGCTATGAAGGAAAACCCTTAACTCCGTGGTTAGAAATGATTGGTTGGTCCATTGTGAGCTTGAAATAGTAGCATTTTTGGATCATTAACTTTTACTAGCTGCTGCTTTTGAAATGAAGCTCAGTGCCATGCTGAAACGTCAATATAGTTAGAAATGAATTATAAAATTGGTCAGGAAAAGCAAATGACACAAACAACTGGCTTGGCGCACCGATTTCAGGCTGACAGATGCTAAATAGTACAAATTAACATTAGTCTGTGTATATAATACGTTCATGAATTAGGGGTATAAAGTGAACTCTCTTTTTAATCAGCACAGCATGGTCTTCCAAGCAGGAAAAAAAAAGACTTAATCCATGAATGTGGTGTTCAGAGCTGCTGTGATGTGGGACCTACAGTCCATGTGATTGGGATGTTCCAAAAGGGGGCATTCTTTGATCAGCAAGGCAATTTCTCCTTCATGTTTTCAACGGCAGAACAGTTTTTATAGTAGAAATCTTACTGAAAATTCAGGAGGCAGCCAAAGTTAACAGCGCTCTGCTCTGTTGTGTCAGGATCTCTTGCTGTATTTTCTCTTAAACCTAATTAAACATGACTATCCATTTAGGAAAAGAACCCCCTAGTATCATTTTCCAAAAGTTTTGTTAGTTCAATATATTATCACTTTATTCCATGGCATTTTGCTCGGTGATAGGACCATTTCTGCTAAACTTACAGCATGATTGCAGCTGGAGTTCCCTACTCCCAGAAATGTTTGTTCTTCCTGTGAGTAGTCGTGATCCTTGTATCGATTCCAAGTACATGATATTTCATTAACACACATTTCTTCTCGTTCATATTTTTGTTAATTGTATCAGATTCCTTCTGCACAAATTCCATGGTAATTAGGAGGAAAAAGCGTGTTCCACGCTCCCATTTTGGTGTGAAACCTGTTCCAGCAAATGGCATATCATTCCTCTCACCCAACTTTAAAAAAGAGATTTAATTTTCACAGCAAAGGTGTCTGAAATTCCAAAATAGGGGTATAGTGCAGCGAGGCAGAAATAGAAAAATTTTAACAGAGAAAATATGAATATTTAATACAATGAAAATAAAAAAAATTAAACTCTTAAAAAGCCACTCTGACCAGTGTTTGGTTTCCCTACTGAACATGAGATCTTCTGTGAGATTTGAAGCTATCTTGAAGCTTTAGAGACAAGAGCCCCTGTCTCTGGTGGAGAGGCCACAGCAGAATTTTCTCTACACCCTGCTCACTGCAAATACTCTGGCATCTGGTAGGGGTAAGGCACAGAAAGACAGATTTCTTATGGATGGAAGGAGTGTTAGTCCTAGTTTTTATATATATACACACACACACACATATATAATATATAAGTAGTTGTTGGAAAGTTGAGAAAGAGATAACAACAGCATTGAAATACTTTGGGGGGGAAAAAAGTCCTGGGGCAGAAAAGTGAGGTCAGGGTGGCCCTGGAGCCACAGGAAGGAGATGTGAGCTGTGCTCTCCCATGTGTGTGCTCACTCCAGGACAAAAATGAGGTTACTTTTACTCTACATTTCTCTTTTTCCCTTGAAAAAAAAATGATAATTTAGAAAAATCAAAATATCAATACATCTGTGAGTCTGAACATCTTACTGAATACATTGCTATATACATAATTATACATAATTATATAAATAATTTTACAGATGTTATAGACCATGAGGTAAATTCAGCTCTTTCACCCATTGTCATGGAGATTCAGCCCTCCCAAAATGGATAGCTGACAAAGATGTGGTATAAATGGAAAAAATAGCTCGTGTATCCATGGCAAATGACAGGATCAAGTTCTGCTGTGTGTCATGAGTACGATCCATAGTCCTTCAGTTATCTGAGCACCATTTCTCTGGCTTTCTAGCAGGACAAAGGCAGTGGAGTATAACACACTCTAATGTCTGTCAGACTGATCAGACTGAGGGGTATTTTGGTATTGAATAAATTATTTTTATGACATGTTGAACATAACACTGAGCCAGGTTCCCCTCTAGGCTCAGGTAAATGAGGTGGTTGCCTGGAGCAGGAGACCATACGGGAAGTGAAATGACCGTGGCCTTTATCCACTGTCTGCTTTGCTACAGCAGAACTCCCAGATAGCCAGAGTGGCTTCTCCTGCAAACCAAACCATGGTCCTGGAGAGAAAACATGGCAACAGGAATATGGTGTGAGGAGTCCCTCACAACAGCAACAATAGATCTCTTTCTTTTCTATCCCGTGGTCAGCAGAGCCAGCCAGGCTCCCCAGGGCCCCCGCTCCTTTCGTGTACCCCAGTTCTCCATTTCAAATATGCTTTCTGCCTTTTTTTCCTTCTTTCTTGCTCCTCACAGGCATGTCCCAGCTGCAGCTCTGGGCAAACCCCGTGCTCTTATCTCCAGGGTATGAACGTTCAGTATTGCTGGTGCTGCTGGGAAGCCTGTGACATGCACCTGTGAAGGTTAGGATGCCTACACGATGGCTATCAGTGACATTTTGTGACAGTATAATCTCAATAAACTGACCTGCAAGAATAATATCTCCAGTGCCTCTCCTGGAGCTTATATACACACCTCCTGTAGCTAAAGCTAAATGTCACCTACCTAAGTATTCCCTCCTTGTTAATTGATCACAATGTGTTTCTCCTTCCCTTCAGTCTATCGCTGTGAAGAGACATTACAGAGCATCTCCGTTTCTGTCTGAGAAAATGACTATGCTTTGGTGTTTAGTCAAGGTCTGGCTTCTGGGTAATATTAATCATTAATTCTAATTAAGTTAGTGGTTTGGGTCCCATTTCTGTGTTGCAGTTTTGTAAAGAACACTTATATTCTTAGGATGAAAGGTTCAGAATAAACGTGAGGTATAATCTGTAACGGGCATGAATAGCTCATTTATTGAAAGCAGTGTGAGTGATTAGCTTTGGCAATTTGGTCATTAATTTTGGTTGTAGGCACTTACAAGAAAGCAGAAAGCCTGCAGGGAAGTCACACCAGGCCTTCGCATCTGCCATTTCCACCAGAAAAGATGTTCCTGCTTCCTCTGCTTTTTGACTATCATAGAATCATAGAATGGTTAAGATTGGAAGGGACCTTAAAGCTCATCCAGTTCCAACCCCCCTGCCAGCAGCAGGGACACCTTCCACTAGACCAGGTTGCTCAAAGCCTCATCCAGCCTGGCCTTCAACACTTCCAGAGAGGGGGCATCTACAGCTTCCTTGGGCAACCTGTTCCGGTGTCTGACCACCCTCACAGTGTTGGGACTGTGGGAGCTATTCCATACTATGGGAGCTATTCCATACGTGGAATGAGTTTCCATACGGATAGATGCTGGTTATATGACCTCACACAGTTGTTAGTTGTGTCTGTATCTATAAAGCATGTATAGATCTCAGTGGCTTCCTCCGCTGCTGCCGAGTAACTCAGTACTGACACTGAGGGGGAATGGGGAGCCCATGGGACTGCAGCTCTGAGACACCAAGTGGAGACACTTCCATGATGTCCAAGAAGCAGCTACTTACCCCTGTAGACATTGCAACCTGGTCAAGCTATTTCGTGTGAAACCTCTACACTTGTGACCTGGGAGAAGCTACTGCAGAGAAACTGCCTGACTCTTTGTAGCAGGATCTGCAAAGTGTGGGAGCCTCAAGGATGTAAGTGTGAGACGGGGCCTGAAAGGAAGCTGGGGGGAAGGTGTTGGGGCCATCCAGTCTGGAGTCTGTGGTCCTTCTCTGGCACTTGATGTGAAACATCTAGGAACTGGATCCTGCATCAGCTTTCGCTCCAGGTCCTGTGGCTCAGACTTTCAAGGAGATGTGGGTGCACCAGGAGCTGCAGAGCCTTGCCTCTCCTGCTGCAACAGTTTGTAGGTTACACATCTCTGCCTTGTGCTCCATGTCACTGCAACACTCAGGCCCTCAAACCAGCTCATTTCTGGGGAACAAAGCTGTTCCTACAGGCCAGCTGTGTCTGGCTCCACTTGTGCACAAGCACCCCTGTTTCTCCCCAGCCGAGCTCCGAGCTGAGCAGCGTGCTTTATGCTGACACCTCTGTCTGCACTGTCTCCTCTTGACTTTGGTTGCATGTGAAAATTCAGTTCTTCCTATTCCACTCCTTCAAGGACATGTGTCTGTTCTGGGACAGGAGGTGTATTTGTGCTTCTAGTTCTTTTTACCCAAATACCACTGTGTTTCTATTCTTCCCGTTAACTTTTAATCAGCTATTGGAACTGTCTACTCTAGGGTAATATTTCCAGCCTTGTGTATCTGGCTACTCAGTGGGAAAGACAGTTCCCAGAGCAACTCCTGCAGTAAATGTTTTTTGACATCCAGATGTGTATTCTTTCATTTCCCATGCTGTGCTGTGCTGGCTCTTGCATCCCTGCATCAACAAGTGTGGACAGGTAGAGAGGCATATGGTGGTGGTTTTTCATTGCTGACACTGCAGAGGGGCTTTCTCGTCAGAAAGACACCGACTCCGCTCCGCCTGCGGTGTTACAAAGGAGACCTCTTCAAAGGCAGAGGCAGTTCTGTTCCTTCCTTCAGTATCGACTGGTTTGCAAGTGGGCAATTTGCCACCCGTTTCAGCCACAGCTATGGCTGGAAGCATCCTGCTCAGAGCTTCCAGAATCACAGAATTGTAGTGGTTGGAAAAGACCTTTAAAATGACCGAGTTCAACCATAACCCAAACACTGCCAATTCCACTTCTAAACCATGTCCCTCAGCACCTTGTCTACTTGTCTTTTAAATACGTCCAGGGATGGGGACTCTACCACCAATCTGGGCAGCCTGTTCCAATGCTTGACTACCTTTTGGTGAAGAAGGTTTTCCTCATATCCAATCTAAACCTCCCCTGGCACAACTTGAGGCCATTTCCTCTTGTCCTGGCCCTTGGGCCTTGGTTGAACAGACCCACCCCCACCTCTCTCCACCCTCCTCCAAGGGACTTGGACAGAGCCACAAGGTCTCCCCTCAGCCTCCTTTTCTCCAGGCTCAACACCCCCAGTTCCCTCAGCCACAAGGGAACTCAGCACCCTTGTGCTCCAGACCCTTCCCCAGCTCCGTTGCCCTTCTCTGGACACGCTCCAGCACCTCCATGTCCTTCTTGGAGTGAGGGGCCCAACACTGAACCCAGCACTCGAGGTGTGACCTCACCAGATTGTGTGTGTGCTCCATGCTGTTTGTTAAGCAGATGATTCCCAGACAGGTGTGCTGGGGTAGGACACCAATCCCGATGTGACAAACCCAAGCTTACATCAACGTGCTGTCATTAATCCTGCTCTATGTTGGATTACTCTTCCAGAGCGGTCCTGGCTTACAGAAAGTGAATGCAGAGGATCTTGTGATTCTTGGTGGTACTTTATACCTCATTCCTGAAATTGCAGAAAACATTTAATCTGTTTTATTCCAGCAAAATGAAATTTAGATAAACAATTAAGAAAAATGCCCCCCATGGGATTCTGTGCAGCCCCAATAGCTGGATTTCTGCTGCTGTTCTCTACATGTGATGTGCTGAAATTGTGTGAAGGATCTACAGATTCAGAAGTTATAATGGGGGACTTTTAGCTCATTGAATTACTTTTTTATCCTTCCTCTAGCTGTACCATATGCTAAATAATGCTGTTAAATTTGGCTTTGATTTGTATTGTTTTACAGTGTTGTAACATTTATAATCTTGGCTAATCCTAAGAGTGTTTGTTTGGGAGCCTTATTCATTATTTAGGCTAAAATATTAAAAAATGTCTGTCAGTTCTGGGGTCTTGCTTTTTTGTGAGTTCCATTTGGACTTTCTGGGCATGTTTTTTGCAGCAGTACAGAGCATCCCACTTCCACTGCTGAGAGCAGAAACTTCAGAGGAATATTCCTGTCTTGTAAAGCAGAGGAGCCCTTTATGCTGCACTGAGTACCAGGCAGCACGATGAGGCTCTTCTGTAGGAGATGTGAAGTGACCTCTTGTGATTGATAGTCACTGGGCTGTACTTCAATTAAAAAAATAGATATATATATAAAAAATCTTTGGCTATGTTAGCCTGGCTGTACTCTGCCCTGGCACAGGGATGTTCTGCTGGAGAGAGTCCAGCGGAGGCTGCAAAGATGATGAGGGGCCTGGAGCATCTGCCTGACGAGGAGGGGCTGAGAGAGCTGGGACTGTTCAGCCTGGAGAAGAGCAGCCTGAGAGGGGATCTGATCAATGTCTATAAATATCTGAAATGTGGGGGCCAAATGGATGGGGCCAGGCTCTTCTCGGTGGTGCCCAGTGACAGGACAAGGGGCAATGGGCACAAACTGGGACACCAGAAGTTCCAGACAAACTTAAGGAAAAACTTCTTTGCTGTGAGGACGACAGAGCCCTGGGACAGGCTGCCCAGAGAGGGTGTGGAGTCTCCATCTCTGGAGATGTTCCAAACCCACCTGGACACTTTCCTGTGCAACCTGGTGTAGGAAACCTGCTTTGTCAGGGGGGTTGGACTGGATGATCTCCTGAGGTCCCTTCCAACCCCACCATTCTGTGATTCTGTGATTCTGTGATTCTGTATTTACTTTTTCTCATCTTCTCAGCAATGTCTGTAGGATACAGCACTCAACAAAACCTCCTGCCTAAACTCTTGTATTCTGGTTGTGACCTCCTGAGAATCTACCCTGTTTTATCCCTGAACTGCTGCTTTTCAGTATTGAGTCAACCCTATTTCAGTGTTGCAGCAAATAGATTTTCCAGTGTTTATTTTATCCACGTGTTTCCTGATGGTGCCTAAGGGCTGACAGTTGTACAAACACCGAGCAGCAGACAGCTCCTGCCCTGGTGAGCTTGCAATCTAAGTAGACGAGACGTGCAGGAGGGTGGAGGGAAGGGTATGACACACAAGCAGGGCAAACGGCGTGATGGCAGCAAACAGCACGCTGGCTCCACGGCTGCGTGTGTGCTTTGAGAGGGAGAGTGGGGCTGAGCTGCTGAAGGAGGTGGGGAGAGAGAGCAGAGGACAAGAGAGAGAAACAGGAGTGAGCTGAGCCTGAGAGTTATAGTAGAAAGCAGTAAGAGCCTCTTTGCTGTCTCAGAGTGGTGTGCAAGGATAAACTGGTGCTACAGAAGCTCGAGGAGCTCTACGTAGAGGTGTGAGGGTGGTTAGGTGCTGGACGTGCAGACAGTGCTGCCCTTCACGTTCACCAGTGGTACCTGGTTCCTTTTGCCAACCCAACTCTGCACCTGCAGCCCCTGGTCTTAGTTCTTGGCCAAAGAGGTTGCAACGTGCTTTTCTTGTCAGAATCACAGAATTGCCTGGGTTGGAAAAGCCCTTTAAGATCATTGAGTCCAATCATGAACCCAACACTGACAAGTCCCCTATGACTAACCCATGTCCCTCAGCACTATGTCTACATGCCTCTTGAATCCCTCCAGGGATGGCGACTCCACCACTGCCCTGGGCAACCCCTTCCAATGCCTCAGAACCCTTTCAGCAAAGAAATTCTTCCTCACATCCCATCTCAACTGCCCTTGGTGCAATTTGAGGCCATTTCCTCTTGTCCTGTCACTTGTCCCTTGGTTGAACAGACCCACCCACACCTATCTCCACCCTCCTTTCAGGAAGTCGGCGAGAGCCAGAAGGTCTCCCCTCGACCTCCTTTTCTCCAGGCTCAACAACCCCAGTTCTTTCAGCTGCTCCTCATAAGATGTGTTCTCCTCCAAGTACCTCCTGCAGAACATATCCCTGTGCAGCCACGGTTGTGAGATGCTGCCATAGGGTCATGCTATCAATTAATAAATCTGAATAACAGAAGTCTCCTATAATGGCAGCAACTTGACTAAGTGAAACTGCATTTACTTCCCATCGTGAACTCCAAGTCTGGCAGTAATCATGGACACTAAATATATAGACTTTTACACAGGGCACGTACTTCCACAAAAAGGACATCTACTACAAAACCTGTTGTAGACAGCCAAGCCTTCCCATGCAGGTGATGAATATTTATGCCATGAATGTAGAGTGGAAGGTGGCATCTTCCATGATGAATTGGGGGCTAGATGCTATGACTACATTATTTAGACGGCTTTATTATAAGGGGTTACAATTTTTATTGCCTGTTGCAAAGCAGATAGATACACTAGATCTTCCCAAAGATCAAAGTCTGTCTCTAGGGCAGCCAGTAAATTAGTGGAGATTATAAATGAGTGCATAGTCATTGATGTCTTGAGAGCTCAGCTCAAGAGATCAGAGAGTATTCTTTCCCCCTTTCTGTTCATAAGTCTCTTTCTAGAATAGATTACTTTTTTTACACTTAAAAGCAATATTCATGGACTTCATAACAACAAGTATTTCTGTAGGACATGCTCTGATCACATCGCTCCCTGTTGTATATGGTCTTATTATGGACTGATGCTTCCCTGTACTATGGAGTCATGGAGACTGATGTCAGTGATGTGAGTTTGGGGAATTGTATCGCTTAACTAATTTCATCATATTTTATAGCAAGTACAGCCTCCATAGGAACTTTTTTTTGGCAGAATGGGAGCTCTTCAAAGCTCTGTTATGAGGTGCAATGAGTGTGTGAAGCAAAATAAAAGCAAATTAGAGAACACTTCACTATCCTGAAAGAGGAGATTATAGCTATGGTGGGGAAAAGTAAATATAAAACAAATCACACTATGCCAAAAATTGCAAATAAAAACCCCAAGAATAAACATCCATTTCATGAAGGGATTTGAAGTTAACTTTTAATATCCAAGCTGGGAGAGAAGTCAGAATTGTGTCTTTGTGCAGAAGATGGAACAGAGCTCTCATTTACTATAACAAATCTGGAATCTGTATATTGTAAGAACAACCTTAATCTGAAACATTTAAAAACTTTTTTTTAAAGTTTCAGTACGTTCCATGAAATAGAAAGAAAAAAATAATCCCAAACCAGAGTTTTCTGGACCAATCAGCTTTAGAGAAACGCTTTGTGTGGAAATTACCACTGCAGCAATAACTGAGGAGGATCACACTGTCAAGTTTTCAGGCAGTTATCTGGTGGTGTCAGTGCAGATAACAGCGTTAGGTTTTCAGGGGTGGCTTTGATTCATTCATCCTAGTGCCCTAGTCCCAGTGAGTGCTCTTGGTCTGGTTGGTCTGAGAAGTTTAACCCAGGTGAGAGGTTCCTTGGGGAAGGAAGGACTCGGTGCAATATGAAATACAATGAGAAAATCAGTTGATGGTGCTTCTCTACCTGTCTGTCTGCTCCTGTAGTACACTGAGGGTCTCAGAAAATGTTACAATTCTTCATTTGACTGCCCTTGGGCAGCTGGGTCAATTTATGTTTGGAATATGCTACCTTTTCCTTCAGGCCTATTCTGAACCTTCAACCAAGCTCCTCGAGTTCAATAAACCAGACTTTTTTGGCTTTGCAGTGACAAGAAGGTCAGCTTCATTAGTTTTATTTCTTATTTAAATGAGGATTTGCCATCATGAAAATACCACACAAGCTGTCAGGGAGAGCAAACGCAGTTTTGATAGGTTGGGCAATCAGAGTAGTACAAATATCATCTTGTTGAGTGGACAGGTTATGTTATCTGATCTCCAAGTTTTGACTTTACCAGGTGGGGCCAGGTCCTGTGCTTGGGTTGTGAACATGTATGGGCACAGTGGGACGATGTTTTTATGGAGTGTGGCATTTTGTGACCACCCACTGAAGCCCATGGAATTGCAAGGTGAGGTGTCACCAGCCCTCAGCGCTGTTTCCAAGTGAATTGCAGGTTATTTTTTCTAACTTAATCCATGGCAATGACTCAAAGGAAGCTAAAGATGTCACAAAGATGCCATAAAGCTCAATTTGATTGAAAAGTACTAGATGAAACACCATGCCAGAAGTAGCTTCTTGCCAAAGGACAGTTTTGCCAATATGAGATGCATCATTGTGGCGCACTGCTGAAATGCTTCACTCCTCACTGGAGAAACTTTAGATGTGCCTTTGCCTTTTACCTCCTCTTGCTACGACTGGTAGGACTAACCAGGACTGGCAGTTAGCAGCAGCAGAACAGTGGATTTTGTTCTGTAGATCAGCAGGTTTTTAGGGGGTTGGACTAGATGATCTCCTGAAGTCCCTTCCAACCTCTACCATTCTGTGACCCTGTGAATTTGCTCCAAGTCACAAATTCCTTTAACTGAAACAATCCTACAATTTGTAGACATCTGTTGGCCACCCAAGCTGCCACAGGGAAATGGGACATGAAATTTTACCAAGCCACGCTCTTGTCTTTGAAGATGTTAACTTTTTGATGAGGAAATCCAGGCTGGAAGACATCTCTGATGATACCTGTCACCGTGGTAAATTGCTTAAAACAAAGAGCTAACTGTAAATACAAATATGTAGGCTTTGTTTGCCATGTTTGGACTGTTACCCAACTTCAGTGAGTGACATACCACAAAGTGACGTGTACCGTGCTGTCTGGAGAGCGTCGCTCGTGCAACAGTTCCTAAGGGCTTAGCACTGAAAGCTTCATTTTGGTGAGCATCTTAAACTGTAACATCTGCTCTGAACTGTAGCAAGAATGATGTTATTAGTTTTTACAGAAGGAAATTCCTGCTCCCCATGTGAATTCCTTTGGAATTTGTTTTTCCTCTCTGGATGCAGAGGATTTAATGAGTGACAAAATATCATGTCAAGAACAGGTCTGATTATTGATGCTTTTTTATATGGAGAGAAGTGGGTTATCTGGGGAAATTCTTTACTTGAAACGTGGATCCTGTTTTCTAAGGTGATTCCCAGAGGGATTAAATTTTTGTCATTATGGTGTTGTGCTTTTCCACCTACCCTTACAAAATACTTACACCTTTTTTGAGACCTAACGTGATAATTTCTTACATGTCAGTTGGTACCAGCTTCGATGACGTCTTATGCTGGTTTCTGTGCTAAACTCCAAACACTTTAATTTCCTCTCTGTCTTTATTCAAAGGTCTTGATTACCCACTTTGGTGGTTACACAGTGTAACTGTTTGCTTTATTGTTCAGATCCATCTGAGGACAAGCTAGGTTGAATGGCCAATGCAATGTAAACATGTGTGACTAATCCGTCTGATATGGTGCTGTTTGGTCTTTAATATTCTGGGCTGAAAGATAATGTCTGAATGTTCCTGTCAGAAAGGGTGGGAAAGGGGCAAGAAGCAGCTTCCTTTGGATTTGAAGAAGAATAATCTTGAAAGGCTCTCAGGTGGTCAACTGAGATTTGAACTGGTCATTAAAATATGTTTAATTGTTGGGTTTTTTCTGGGAGTTGACTGACTGGGTCAACCTTTCATTCAGGTTTGAGTGCTGTGGGTGTATTTAAATAGATAAATTACCCCTTTGTGTTTCTACACAGGAGAAAAAATACACATAAATATTTTTTGCTTTTAAAATATGGGAAGAAAACCTGTCCCTGTCTGCTGTGGTGGAGATGTGTGGGAATCCTACCTGAATTATCTGACATGACATATTTGCTCCCTGTCACTGGATTGCTACTCTGGTTCTCAGTTCTCAGTCTGGGTGAGGAAACATCTGGGTGAAACACAGGTTGCCCATGAAGGGTTGCCTTGTGAAAACAGGTGAATCAAGTCAGTAAAAAAGCATTGACCTCAGTAACGTAGATGTTAAATGTTGCTACTCTAGTGTAGTAACATGCTGAGAAAAGTGATGGGAAGTTCAGAGATGTTCAAGTCAACCGTGGAAGAATCCTTTTCCTTTGGGGAACGTGGTATTGACCAAGTTTCTCCTGGTACCTGAGGGAAGTGATCGAGTTCAGAGCAGGAATAAGAAACATGAGGTTTGCAAAATAATGGGATGCTGGGCAGTCAGAGCAAAAAAATAACACATTAAAACTCCATAGATGGGTACCACATCCTGAGCCACAGCCTGGTTTGGTGGGACAGAGCCGGCAGCAAGATGCTCATCCTCCTCACACGCTCCGGCGTGTCGGTGCAGGCAAAGAGAACGGGCTCCGGCGCGTCTGCATCGCGGTGGCCACCGCCTGGCCGCGGCTGATGGGCCGTGAGCTGATTCATATCGATCGGGATGCTGCTGACACCCGCTCAAAGCTCCCGCTCCCATCGCCATGGCAACCAAGAGCCCAGAATCCTTGTCCACGTACTTTAGGAACCTCATTAAATCAGGCAGCAGGACAGCAGCTGTGGTCTCAATGTGTTACGCTGACAGCCCAGGACTCGTTTTATGATGCTCAGGTGATTTTTGGCCCTCTCTGGGCCAAACTGTTGAAAATGTGAGGATAGTGGGACAGATGGCAGAATAAATAAATATTGCCAATATGTTTAATGTGCACACATCTTCTGAAAGGTGCAAAGCAACTGTGCTCAGTTTTATCAACTCGGGTAATTTTAAACAAAGCATAAATAAAGGATAAAAGAGTACAGCTGAGCTGAGAGGGGTTTTTAGATTTATTTAAGTAGCTGGTTTTAAGAGCAAATGGATTGAATTTAAGGCTTATAGTAGATCTCATAAAATGTTGCACAGGTATAAGTAATTAAAGTTGTCTTATCTTGATATTTCACAGAATCCCAGAATGGTGGGGTTGGAAGGGAACTCAGGAGATCATCCAGTCCAACCCCCCTGCCAAAGCAGGTTCCCTAC
>NW_010305862.1:42376-45472 GCF_000700745.2 Antrostomus carolinensis
TGCACAGGAAAGTGTCCAGGTGGGTTTGGAACATCTCCAGAGATGGAGACTCCACACTCTCTCTGAGCAAGAAGTTTTTCCTTAAGTTTGTCTGGAACTTCTGGTGTCCCAGTTTGTGCCCATTGCCCCTTGTCCTGTCACTGGGCACCACCGAGAAGAGCCCGGCCCCATCCATTTGGCCCCCACATTTCAGATATTTATAGACATTGATCAGATCCCCTCTCAGGCTGCTCTTCTCCAGGTCCAGGTCAGTAATTTTTACCACTGCCTTCTATCAAGCTCTGCCAGAGGTAACATCAACAGAGTAATATCTGCTGTTTCTTTGGCAGAGGAGTTTCTCATGCACCATAGGAATGACATACTCCAGCCACCCCCTCACCTCTGGCTTTCGCCTCGCTCTCTGCTGCGCTCCCCTGAACTGGGGTTTGGTATCATCAGCCTCAGTGCGACTTTATATCGTGGGTCTAAGCTGAAGATAGATTCAGCCCAAACCCAGTCTCAAATCATGTACAGAACATTTTATGTGATAATGATTGCAATTACTTAATATTCTTCATCGTTCACCTATTTTGACTTTGGGTGGTAGAAAGCAATAAAGTCAGAATGTAATTAGATGCTTTGTGTCCTAATATTCTGCATAATTTTGAGTTGGTTTGGGCTTTTACGGTATTGTCTAAATCAAGTGGAAAAATGGTAGTGTGGAGTTCTCAATCTCCTTTTTAATGTAAACAAAATTAGCTGTATTGCTGACAAATTATTCCCCCTGGTGAAAAGTGATCACCCAGAGTATATTCATGGTTCTGAACATTTCCAAAGGACCAAAGAAAGCAAAGAAAATACTGAACTACATAGAGTAAGTATTTTACAGACCCTGAGATCTCAACACTGGTACATCTCAACAAGAGCTGAAAAATAGCAATACTGTCATCCAGGTGCTTTAATTTTCCATGAAAGGAAATGACAGATGCCTCAGACCCTAATTTATAATTTGTAGATACTAAACAAAGAACCTCAATTAACCACTAGTAAAGTAATTATTAATATTGGCTGGAATCCATTCTGCCCAGGGTCTTAGACTATAATCCAGTCCAGTTGTCTGCCCAGGACTGTCTGACCTGGTAGGCACCTAAATTCATTTGATAATTCCCTACATCATTTGAAATTGCTGTGAGCCCTTAACCTTATAGTCAGGACTGAGTCCTTTATTTTGCATTTGGATTTTTTTGTAACCATTGACGGTGTCATATAAAATAGGCACGTAGTGTAGGACACGTGGACCAAAATGCAAAGGGTTTCTGCCTGCCCAGCTGGTGCAAGGTGTTTGGTGGGAGTGAGATATTGTCTGAGCTCCTCTCCAGCTGCCTTGTGGGCTGTGTGTGCCCACCTGCAGTGTTGGGAAGAAAGACAGAGTCCTCTCAATCTGATTATCTCCTGGAGAGAGCATTTTCTTGTTGGGTTGATTCAATTGCCCTCAATGCCTAGAACATAGGGCCACCCTCTTCCATCCCCTAGACTAGCATGCTAATCTGATTGATGAGCACGCTTAGAGATGAAGAGACCTAGAAGATTTGGATCCATGGTGGAGAATGGCACCTGATATTTCCTGTTACTTCCCTATAGCTACAAAGAGGCAGACATTCATCTTCTCATGAAAAGGAAACCCACTGAGGGGTTAGTAAATCTATTAAAAAAAGTCTCTTGCTCAAAAAAAACCCCCCTTAGTTTACAAATAGTTAGTGAATGGGAGCACTGGTCTGGCTACTCCAGAAGACAGGACCCTTCCAGAACTGGACCTATGGTCTCATCTCAAGTATGACCATTCTTATATTAAACTTTAGTGGATTGGATTGCTGTCTAGAGGCACTTAAATCTGGTATATAGCTGTTGGGAAGAAGGAAGTGCATACATTAGACAGATTGGATTGCTTTCTGTGATTCGTCAGCTTTTCCATTAACTGCATTAAAGATTAAGCAGTTATGGGAGATGAACCAGTGTGCCCCTGCTCACTGCCCCTTGGTGCAGGCACCTAAAACCTCCGTCAGACAATGATTAAGATAGGTACATCAGAGGGACTGTTGGGGTAGCCCCCTTAGAATAATATTTTCAGACTACTCCAGCCATTTTAGGAATATGATCTGTACTATGCATGGAAAATTGGATGCCTTTTTTTTTTGTTTTTAAATTTTTTTCCCCCATAGGTCTATTTTCTCATCCACTGTCTCACTTCTTTTGTGTATTTGGAAGTCTAAATAAATGCTTTGCTTTATATAGTTCATGATTGAAGGCGATTGTTATGCAGCTAATTTTATTCAATCTATTGAAAAATGATACAAATACCTTTTTTTTTTTTTTTTTGACTGTGTGAATAAGATGAGTGAAAAGAATCTAAATTTAATGACTGAATCTGGGTTGCCTTTTTTCCTGCAGTAAACTCAAGGGAACTTGCTTAAGTAACTAACGTGCACAGAATCAGGCTTTAAATGTGGCAGTTTTACTTGAGAGAGCCAAAGGACCAGCTTAATGGCATTCTCCCTGAATCCTGCACAAGAGAGAGATAATGCTGCTACGTACGTGGGTAATATGTGATCATAAACTGCGAGTAACTGTGTGATAAAAACGGCTTTTGGTTGCCAGCACAACCCACAAGAGCTCAAGGAAAGCTACTGGGGCATTTCTGTAGCTAAAGTGCTGCGTAGCATTGCTGATAAACAGTCTCTCTTGGGCCAAGTTTTGCTTTTTCAAGTAAAGCACAAAATGTTTCTGACAGATGCTTGTCAGGACTTCTCACCTCTGCTTTACGGGTAGTTTGTAACTGTGTGAGTGTTGACCATGGAAAGATGCATTGGTTGGTGGGGTAAAACTATGCTCTTGAGTCACAGATAAATTATTTTAGTAGTTAGTCTGTTTGTCTGTACAACAAATATCCAAAACAATATTGCATAAGAGAAGGGAAAGTCTTATTTATAATCATAGAATCCCAGACTGGTTTAGGTTGGAAGGGACCTTAAAGCTCATCCAGTTCCAACCCCCCTCCCATCAGCAGGGACACCTTCCACTAGACCAGGTTGCTCAAAGCCTCATCCAGCCTGGCCTTCA
>NW_010305862.1:45612-49631 GCF_000700745.2 Antrostomus carolinensis
TATGAAAATAATGGTCAGTCATTAGTAACTGATAACAATTACAGTAGTGACAGAGGCTGTCCATTCCACAACTAACTTGTAGTGATGTTTAATAACTGATAATATTGTTATTCCTGTCCTAGATTAATTTTATGGGTGCTTCCTTAACATATAAATATTTGTATTGTGTAATTAAAATGAATTAATGGATTCAGTTGCCCAGAGAAGCTGTGGCTGCTCCTCCCTGGAAGTGTTGAAGGCCAGGCTGGATGAGGCTTTGAGCAACCTGGTCTAGTGGAAGGTGTCCCTGCTGCTGGCAGGGGGGTTGGAACTGGATGATCTCTAAGGTCCCTTCCAACCCAGACCATTCTATGATTCTCAAAAAACATGTATTAATTTAAAATGACTCTTAGTAAAACCAATTAAACAGCAAGTTGGTATTTTTCTTTGTATCAGTAGTTTTTAATTGGCTTTTTAAATTGAAAAGAAAAATATAGCTCAGTGAATGCACCTGTGTTTCTAATTAAGCAGTCCACATTGAAGAAAACAAGCAAGAACACTTTAAAATGATAACAAGTGAAATCCAATTCCGTTTACATTTTAGTAATTGCTGTGCCCAAAGAAAGTGCCTGAATCTCATCAACTTTGGTGACACTTTGTTCCCAATATCCCTTAATTTCTTTTCCCCCATCCTGTATCAAATTCCATGTCATTATGTGCTATGAAAGCAGTTATTCACGTTGATGTGACCGATAGATTTCAGTCTCTGTGGAGTCAGATGGAGACATGACAGTGTCCACAACCCATTTGAGAAGAAATGCCTTAAGTTTCTTGGTCCTTTGGTCTCAGAGAGGTCCAGTTTGCACCATAGAGGAAACCTACTGTCAGATAATGGGCATCCAGGTAGAAAGAAGCATCTTCTCAAATTCTTCTTGAAGCACATGAATTTCTACACACTAAAAACAGGAACCTCGCTTGCTCTCAAGTAGAAATGAACATTTTTTATAGTAAGAAATTAATTATTCATTAAAAAAAATAAATTGGTCCATCCAAAATTTTCTATAAGGCCAAACCAAACTTTATGTAAAAATGAGCTTTTATTCTGTAGTTACAAAATAGCAGTGGTCTTTTTCTCCTCCCATGCTAACTCAATGTTGATGGTAGTAAGCCATACAAGATGACTGTTTCCTGCTTGGCATGAATAATTCAGATACCCAGAATACCCCAACAACTACCTGGAGAGTATTTTAAGGTGAAACTCTGTATGTCCTTTGGAAATAGCAGTGGGTAGGGTCTGGGAATAGAGTGTACTGTGAAGAAGGTCTTCACCAGCTAAAGAACACGCTGGTTTGAGCAGCTGCTCCCCTGAGATCAGGGTCGTGCTGCCAGGACTTTGTCTTGGAGATGCTCTTGTAAGGCCCCACCTGGAATACTGCATCCAGTTCTGGAGCCCCCATCACAAGAGAGACCTGGAGCAGGTAGAACAAGTCCAGAGGAGGCCACCAGGATGATCCAAGGGCTGGAGCACCTCTCCTGTGAGGACAGGCTGAAAGAGTTGGGGCTGTTCAGCCTGGAGAAGAGAAGGCTCCGGGGAGGCCTTCTAGTGGCCTCCCAGTACCTGAAGGGGCTACCAGAAAGCTGGGGAGGGACTTTTCATAAGGGCAGTTAATGACAGAACAAGGGGAAATGGGTTTAAACAGAAAGAGGGGAGGTTTAGATGAGATATTAGGAAGAAGTTCTTCACTGTGAGGGTGGTCAGACACTGGAACAGGCTGCCCAAGGAAGCTGTGGCTGCTCCTCCCTGGAAGTGTTCTTGGCCAGGTTGGATGAGGCTTTGAGCAACCTGGTCTAGTGGAAGGGGTCCCTGTTGATGGCAGGGGGGTTGGGACTGGATGATCTTTAAGGTCCCTTCCACTCCAAACCATTCTATGATTCTATGGTCCCTGTGAGGGACATGTTCTAGTCTGTAGGAAGGGATTAAAAGCAGATTCAGGTTAAATTTATTCTTTCTAGAGCTGGTGTGTCTGGGAAGATGATGTACTTTGGGCTCTCTACTGGCCCAAGAATCGTTTGCACATCTTATGGGAAAGGGGTTGGCCACTTGGTAAAGTCCCTTTGTGAGCCAGTAGACTATCAAATAGACTCTCAAAACCTCATTAGTAGCATCACTTGGATTTATCTGTATATAAATACTGGTGAATTAGGAGGTGAATGTATTCTTCAGCAGCCGTATAATTTTACAGATTCGTTTTCAAGCACCAGCATACTTTAAAAATTAATCTCTTTTAAATGAAATGTTCATTTTAAAATGATGTTTAATGAGGTCTAATGCATCCTAAGATGCTGGCAGGAGAAGGTTCGTTCTGCAGCTGATCCTGACAAAGGAAGGCGGGGAGGTAATTAACAAAGACAATCAAACTTTCATTAGTATTAATAAAGCCTGCAAGTTAAAATGTTTTGATGCAAACAACTGCTCTTTATGTTTCAAAACACCATTCTTTCGATCAGTACCTCTTTTAAAGATGCTTTATTGTGTGGGTTTCTAGTTGACACCACATGTAATAGATTTCTTGGAAATAGAGTTTAACCATTAAACATGAGGATGTATGTCATTATTTTCTTCAGCTAAATGCCTGAAGGTGAAGCTGAGTGAATTTAATGCATTAAGAAAGGTAATTATCAGATAATCTTGATTGCCAGGATTCTTCCTGCTCTGACAAAAACTGATGGTGGCATAATCTGTGTACACGAGCATCTCATTTTTCCTTTATGGCTTTGATGAAGGTTCGACAGCAATATACAACAATATTTCTATGTCATTTTCCTATTTTTCTTCCAATATTTCTTTTATATTTCTCATCTGTTTCCTTATTCACCCCCATAAATTACATTTCTTTTACCAACTCCTTTTCTTTAAGTAATAATTCTGTGGTCAAATGGATTGCTGCGCATTAAGGGCTAGAGGGAAAAAAATTGGCAAATTTTCCAGTAACAGATTTTTTTTCTCCTTTTCTGAAAGCTGAGGTGTAAGTTTGTCACAGCTTTCGCAAATCTTCTTTCTCAGCAGTCATGCATCAAAGGCTTAGAACTGCAAATGAATTATTTTGATTACTGCTGCCCTGGGAAGATCTCCAGGGATGGGAGATGGCAAGCTTAGCTACTGTCCATTCCTGCCGGGCCAAATCCTGCTCCCAGGGAAGTAAGGCATTAGGAATTTTGCCACTGACTTCCGTGGAGATAGGATTTAGCACATAGAGCACAGACATTTTTCTTTAAAAAACCCCCCCCAAAACCCAACAGATACCAGGCTCAGGCTCCTGTGTGCTCATGATGGTCAACTCCCCAAATTTGGTAGAATTTAACATTTTGCTTCCCTGCACTAAGCCAATATTTAGGTAAGTGAGGGGAAAGAAGAAAAAATGAAGGAAACAATAAGAAATAAAAAAAACCCACCCCACTTTCCACATATATTTGTGTCATCAAAGGCAGAAACACCTTTACTTTCCACAGATTTTTGCTTTTGTCAGATAGATCCTTACAAAACTGATTCTGCCACCTCCCTACAGGAAAGCCTTAGAGCTGATGATAAGGATAAAACTCATGAGGATCTAGAGAAAATAGTTGAAACCAAACAGACTCAGTATTTTCTGCAGGATTTTTTAATCAGTTCACAAAACCCAGCACTGCAAGGCATGTAGGGTTTTTTTATTACCATTTTTCCACCATGCTTCTCAAGTGGAAGGAGAGAAGGTTGGGGCAGGAGGAGTTTCTGGGGCTGGAAGCCTCTCTCCACATGGTTGTCTCCTTCATTTTTAATCCAGTGGAGGTGACCTTACTTGTGCTTGGCAGCTTCCTCAGGCCCTTAGGTGGGCTCAGCCTCAGTCTCTACTCTCTTGAGTACCAAGTGACAGCCTGTTTATTGTAGACCCTCATTTTCAGTCTTTTTGAGCTTGTCTGCTTGGGAAACTCATGATGAACTTGGACTTCCAGTGCAAAATCTTGTGTTTGCTGACTCCCTTCCTGGGAATTCTTACTGCCTG
>NW_010305862.1:49675-70010 GCF_000700745.2 Antrostomus carolinensis
CTTGACAGCAGAATAGTAGGTCCACATGGGAGTAAAGGCACAACAGCTACTCTCCAGCTGCTATGCCAGGCTACTCCATTTGTAAAGCTCCAGGTAAGCCTGTACCAACTGTGTGTGTTCCTCCTTCCCCCTCTATCAAATCAATTTTTTAACAAATCAATGTCTTTTCATCTTGGGGCTGTCCATTTTGGCAAATAACCTTGTCATCAATGCCTGGTACTTTGGAGTTGATCCTTGTGCCTCAATTATGTGGTGTTCCTCTTTCAGAGGATGCTCCTCTAGATCACTCTTATCTTTCCTGCTGCAGCCTTCATCAATGCTTTTGATCTAGCTCTATAGCTATTGATCAGTGGATCCATTCTGCCACTCCTTACAAAGAAAAACACGCCCTTACAAAATGATATAGCATTTTTTTCAGTTTTCTGTGTCCCTCAGTTAACTTAAATGAGGCCCAAATAAGTGAACTGTTGGTTTGTTGTGGCAGGGACTCTGTAAAAATGCTTTTGTTTAGAAAATTGAAATAAATACATCAAGTATCCTCAGCAGTAACAAAGATGTATATTTTTCATAAACATGTATGACCCACAACATTTGGTTTAAGGCTCTTCTTTCTGATCCCATGTTCTGAACCTCTCTTTGAGTGCCCGTGTTTGCCTTCAGGGCAATTTGGAGCCTATATTCTCCGCTCTTCTCTCCCTTTCCTTTGTCACTTGCCTGTGAGGGCAATTATCTTCTTGTGCCCCACACAGGGATATCATCCTTTGGAAAATTACAGGTACTACTGTACCTCCAAAAGTAAAGGAAAAGGTAGAATGAATTCTGTAAATCAGATCATTGCAAAGGGGGGAAAAAAAGAAAAAAGATAGAGGTAGGCTTTTTTGAAACAAGAAAATAAGGTCTTGGAAGAAAAGCTTGAAGTTTACTTAATTAACTGAAGCAGAAGGTCCATCTCAGGATGGATGTCTTCTGGCATTGTGCTGCTGTGGGGCTGGCCAGCTTCGAGAGCAGAGCACTTGCCTTTAATTTTCCTCAGTCCTATGTAGGTCTTCCCACAGCTTTTTCTGACCTGGTTGGTGTTCTTGGTTTGAAATCTCTGTCTCGTTGGTGGTGGGGAGATGGACTGATCTCTTGTTACCCTCAATACTTATTGTTATTGCAATTTTTCTGCAGACCAGGTCATGCAAACCTTCCTTAGAGGCAGAGGGATTTCCTCAGCCATGCCATTTCCTTCTGCCATCTCCAAACACAAGGGATGTCCCTTCTCCTTTTTCCCTTTGGCTGTCTCTACCTCATTTGCTGAGCAAGGAGCTGTGCTTTCCTCAGGCTTCTCACACTTATGGAACCAATCATCGAGCCAACCCAACCCTGCAATACTGACTGCTCCTTTCCGTGTGACCTGGGGAGGCAGACAAAGTCCAAGAGCTGGGAATTCTCAAGGGACATTATATCTTAAATCACAAAAATCCATGGAAATGATCAAATAACTGATAAGCATTGCTGTATTCAGACAGCAGCAATAGTGGACTGGCCACATAGCATAAAGTTCTTGCCAAGGAGGGCATATAAAATAGTCTCTTATTTTAATTAAAGTAATTATTCATGGGACTCTAGATTTTTTTTTTTTTTTTAAAAAGAACAAACCCCTCTGCCTGACAATGAATAACAACATAAATTATCTGAGTTCTCTGTGTCAGAGGGGCAGAATGGATCCACTGATCAATATAGCTCTCCGGTTTTATAAAATAACCTTGATAGCTATTGCTGTCAATACTCCTATGGAAAATAATTTAATAGAAGATTATTGCCATTCTATGACTTTAAAAAAAAAAAAAGAAAAATTCATTAGCATTATATCCTTCTGCAAGTTGTCTGAAAAAAATGGCTCTGAAAAGGACTCCCTGCTGTAGTAAATTCTATAGGCCTTTAGAGGAAATTCCATAGAGCTGTATTACATTTCTATAGATTTAATTCCTAGTGCTCTCTATGGGAGGGGTTTTTTTTCTAGGAGGACATATGTGAGAGATCTAATACTCTACTTGTACGTGCTTTCCTATTCAGTAGTTTTCATCCTTATTTTTGTTTGTGGGCTACCAAAAAAATTTCCAGTAGAACATGTGGGCTCTTGTGTATTGAATTTAAGCTCAGTGACCGTAGACTTAACTGCTTTCTGCAGGAATTAGAAGTCAACAGACTCTGGTGGATCTGTGGCCAACACATTGGGCACCACTGCTTTATTTCTTTCCTTTACACTGGCCACGGAACAGGAAATGTAACACCACTGCCTGTGTTTGTAAGCGACTGAGAATAGCTGCCTCCACGTTTAGACGTGTAATATGTTCCTGTAATCAACACCATTGTCATTTATTAATTTACACAGATTCACATCTGTGTAAATTCACATCTCCAAAGTGAAGATCAGGCTGGAATTATCCTCTGAAGTAGGAAAACAGGAGCAGTTTTAAGCCATAAGTAATATTAGCTTTCAGAGAAGCAGCATTAGGGGAGCGGAGGGGATACTCAAGAAGAAAATATCCCCAGGCTGCTGGGAAACTCCAAATAGGACAGAGTGTGCAGTTAATAAAAATAAACCTACAGCTGTAGTACTGAAATGCAGCGTGTCTGTCTGAATGTGTGTTCAGTGTTGGGTTCTCACTGATGCTCATTAAAATACGAGAATCAGTGGACTTTATTTTTTCAGAGACCAGCATTTCGCCCCCATTTAGGTGCTGAAAGACAGCAGAAGAACCTGTAAAATATTGTAAAATAATTCAATTTTCTTGCCTTTTAGACAGTGTTTATTGTTGTAGCCCTCTCTGTGAGTAAGCTAGACAAATCATTTATGCAAATGTTCTTGCTGGCTCTGAGAAATCATACAGATGAAGGAGCAGAAGTTTTAAATTATCCTGATGCAAAACAATTCTTGAGGCAGAGTAGACTTTTTTTTTTCTTCTAAATGGTGTAGAAACTTTGCAAGTCCCCATGAATCAGTTCATTTGGAATCTTATGGAACAGGTTCAAAACTGTCAAAAAAGGACTATTCAATATTGAATATGCTTGCAGTGTGAATAGCAGAGAGGAAAATCCAGTGTCTGCCAAAAGAATGTAAAAAGGACTGATAAAACAAGCAGAAATCAGTTCTTTCAACTCCAAAAGGTTTTGTTTCTTTTTTTAAAAAAAAAATAAAAAGACATAAACACAAAAGCTGCAGTTGACAGTGTCTCTTTGACAGCACTTTTGTAGCCGTTTAAACAAAACAATGCAAAGCAGCTTTCTGGAGGCCGCTGGCAGAACATACTGTAGCTTTCAAACTTCACACAGACTGCTGAGAAATGAAATGTTTGACTGAGGAGCTGATGTGGGTTTGGCAACATTGCTTAATTGATAGTGTCAAAAGAGAGAGGATTCTGCTTCCACCATCTGCAACAGGAACGGGGACCAGCTCTTTGTCTGATAGCATCTGTAGTCTTTCTTCCACCTCTGCCTCACCAAAATTGGTTAATTGAAAGAAAACAGTCCAGCACATGTACCTGGAAGGATCAAAGAGTGTGAATTTTCCTTTCAGGTTTAAAATTAAACTGCTCTTTGGTCTTTCCTTGTTCCTTTTGGAAGAAAGGACAGAAGACAGGCTGAAAGAGTTGGGGCTGTTCAGCCTGGAGAAGAGAAGGCTCCGGGGGGATCTTCTAGCGGCCTCCCAGTACCTGAAGGGGCTACAAGAAAGATGGGGAAGGACTTTTCATAAGGGCAGTTAATGACAAAACAAGGGGAAATGGGGTTAAGCTGAAAGAGTGGAGGTTTAGATTGGATATTAGGAAGAAGTTCTTCACTGTGAGGGTGGTCAGACACTGGAACAGGTTGCCCAAGGAAGTTGTAGATGCCCCCTCCCTGGAAGTGTTCAAGGCCAGGCTGGATGAGGCTTTGAGCAACCTGGTCTAGTGGAAGGTGTCCCTGCTGATGGCAGGGGGGTTGGAACTGGATGAGCTTTAAGGTCCCTTCCAGTCCAAACCATTCTATGATTCTATGAAAGATTGAGTTAGGGGCAGGGGATGGTCAGACAGATGCTGAGGTCTCTGCTGGGCTGTAAATGCCCTCACAAGGCTGGCAGGTTGGTGTAAACCCAGCTGAGAGGTATGAGGTGATTTAATGTAGGACTTGCTAGTGTGCAAATAAATCTAGCACATTAATTCCCATGTGATGTTTCACGTGGTTGTAGAGTACTGCCTACACCACACCATGCCAGCCAGAGGTCTGCTGTGGATATCCAAAGTTAACAGTCTTCCTCTTACCTGAGATCTGCCTGCTTATGTTTGGGTCCTATTTTTTTTACAAATAGATTTAATCCCTGAAATGGATGTTTTCATTCAGCCTTGGACAATGTGCTTTGGCCTCCCAGTTTGAGTAAGAGGATGATCTTAAGGGTCTTTTCCAACCTAAATGATTCTATGATTCAATTCTATGATTTTCTTGTCCTTGAGCAAACACAAGAATTGCCTTGGTGGACCAGAGCATGTCCTGTTTATTCCAGCATCCTATCTCTGGCAATGACCAATGCAGGGAAAATGCAAGAAATATCAACACAGCCAGTTAATGGATAAACCAGACCAATTCAGAACACTTCTTCCCAGTGCTCCTAAATCATGAGCTAAATAAAGCCCTATGACAGAAAGTTTTAAATCTCTTACAAAAAAAACCAAACCCAAAAACCCAAACCTGACATTTCTTCTCAGGTAACGAGAGTGATCTCTTGTGGAGTTTTCCACACTGCCCTTAGCTCTTTCCTTAATTTCCTTTTTAATATGGAAGGGCTGACATAGCCCTGATGTTGCACAACTTAAGCAAAGAACAAGTTTCCCAATCAAATTACTTGAGCATCTGTATGACCAGATTTAGGAACAGAGCACTTAGCTGTCAAATTTTGATATGAAAGAATTTTTCAGAAAGCCTGCATAAAATTAATAAGTCATCCTTAGCAACTCCATTTTTTTTCCATATATGTAATTTTTGGCTGAATGATGTTCAAAACAAGGGGGCAATACTTAAAATATTTTTGTATTATGCTTGGTATACAAAGCCTGTATTTCTAATCTCTCCTTTATTTAGTAGCATATATCATGTCACATGGACAAAGTTGTAATCCTAATAAATCTGTACCCAGAAGTAGAGAGCCATACTTGGCCAAGCAAGCCAGTTATGGTTTAAGGAAGGAATTCACTTGAGGTGACTGTGGACAATTCACGAGCAGCAGAAAATGAGTGAAATGTGTTGAAAATTTGTTTTCATGAACTTTTCACCCAGCTCTGATTTGGACCCTTGAGCACAAAGCTTGTCTTCATTTTTGGGAGCATTTCCTCGCAGCAAAGATTTCCTGGCTTTCCCCACCACTGCCCTCACTTGGGCTGCAGGCCAACAGCAGTGCTAAAATGTCTGCTCCCTTTTTTCTCCCATTTTCACAGTGGGACCTGCTCAAACAAGGACCAGACTAAAAGCTGGTGAAGTGCCTGTGCTCCAAGTCTATCAGCAATGCTGGGAACGTTGCTTCTCTTTGGGAACATGGTAGGGTTGTGGAAGGGAAGAATCCCAACAAGAGCTGTGCCACAACTCAGGTGGGGACAACAAAGTGTGATGTGCACTTCTCCAGCATGGACAGCCTAAAGGCAGTGTCACCTTCAGCATCTCTTTCAGCTGACCTTCTCTTGTCTATTAGCTTAGACAAGAGTTAGGTGGAAAGAGTAGATCAATGTCGTGCAGCTCCATCCCACTACAAGCAAGGCTTTCATTTGGCCCACCCTTGATTTCTCCATGGAGAAGACAGGAGTCTGTTGGACCTCAGCATACACCAAAGCCAGAAAGCCATTTCCCTTAGGAGCATCAGCATTCACATCAACAACAGAGTGATGAGGTGACATTACCTTATGCATAACTCTTCAAGATTTAATCCTTACATGCCAACAAATATCCCTTAATTTTTAGACACACTAGCTAGAATTCTGGGGTTTTTTATAGAATGATGAAGCTGCAGTTGTTAACTTGCAAAAATTTATACCTTAACAAATCTGGGGACCCTCTTTGCTAACTCTATTTTTTTTTTTAAGTCTTAAATAAACAAATACATTTTCTTGAAATGGTGTAACCTAGAGGGAGGCATTTAAATATACTGGCCTCAGAGGAGATGACCCCTACTCTTGTGACTTGTAATTAAGAGCCTCTCATTGAAATTGCCAGGAGTGTCTGTTCATTCTGGCTGTCATTTGTTTTGACTCCAGCTGGCTAACAAGAAAAAAAGCAGTTTTCTTGCAGGCTTTTATCTGGAAAAATCACAGTAACCTGTTGTGACTGGTATAGATCTGTGAGAGAAATTATAGCAATGTTTTGATATATGGTGCTAGTGGTAATACCTCTGTCATTGACACCCAATGCTGAAGGCAGGGATAACTTCACCAGGAGAGGAATTAGATAAAGTAATCTGTAATAAATAAATTTGTTCTGGGTTGTAAATTGCTTCAGCATTCTTTGCAGTGTTTCATCTTCCTTGTTGGCCTTCAGAGGTCTGGTGTCTTCCTTGTGCTTGACAAGTGTTTGTATCTCTTTCCTGATAAGCAATTTGAGTAGGACAGCAGGTTGGGAGGTTCCAAAATCTGAATTTAGGTTTTTATAATTGAAATTTTAGGGTTTTATTTTTCCTTCCCAGAAACCTACCACATATTTTGAGGGTTCCTTGATAAGGCTGAAGAAAAGGTTGCAGAGGAAGCAGAGTGTAATTCGATGGAAAGCTTTCTGTAAACTTTGAATGTTGATTTTATTTTAATAAAACAAAGGTTAAAGTTTTTAAACTATCCCACATAAAATTAGATTTATTTTTTTTTACTTTTAGCTTACAAAACTGCTGCTATCACTACTCCTGTATTGCACCTATGTGTTACTTCTTACACTTCTGTACAGTGTTTGAAACCAATCATCACCTTTCTTACCACTTCTTTTGTCCTTTTAATAAAAGGGACCCCACCGATACAGATGAGAATAGTTCACCACTTTTTATGTTGTCTCTTTTTATCTTGGGACCAAGAAATTGTGCTTGGGACAGAGTAATGTTTCTGAAGAACAGGTTTGTCTGTTCGTGCTGCCCAACAGTTCGTGAGCTGGAGATGAATGAGGCAGCAGAGGTGCCACCAGAGGAGTCTGGCAGAAGCCCAGCTGTGCTGGGTGAAGCTGGCTCACTCTGCCTGGAGACATAGAATCATAGAATCTCCTGGTTGGAAAAGACCTCAGAGATCTTCGAGTCCAACCATACCTGTCCACTACTAAACCATATCTCTGAGCACCCCATCTAGCTCTCTAAAAAACACTTCCAGGGACTGGGACTCAACCACCTCCCTGGGCAGCCTGTTCCAGTGCCTGAGAACCGTTTCAGTGAAGAAGTGCTTCCTGACATCCAATCTGTACCTCCCTTGGTGTAACTTAAGGTCATTGCCTCTTGTTCTATCACCAGTTACCTGGGAGAAGACACACACCTGCCTCCCTACACCCTCCTTTCAGGGACTTGGACAGAACCAGAAGGTCTCCCCTCAGCCTCCTTTTCTCCAGGCTCAACACCCCCAGTTCCCTCAGCCACAAGGGAACTCAGCACACCTGTGCTCCAGACCCTTCCCCAGCTCTGTTGCCCTTCTCTGGACACGCTCCAGCACCTCCATGTACTTCTTGTAGTGAGGGGCCCAAAACTGGACACAGTATTCAAGGTGCAGCCTCAGCAGTGCCCAGCACAGGGGAAGGATGATCCCTGGTCCTGCTGGCCACACTGTTTTTGATCCAGGCCAGGATGCCATTGGCCTTTTTGGCCACCTGAGCACACTGCTGACATGACAGCAACTCTCTCCACCTCACTAATGATGTGCTGCAGGCAAACGGGGAGGCTTCCCGTGGGTTGCCCCTCATTAGTTGATGCCAACATTGTCAGCACGAGATGGTGACTGAACAATGCGCCTTTCCTGGCTGGGTTCCTCTGTGCCCGGTGCCCTCTGACTGCCTCAGCTTCCCAGGACACCCCACAGCTCCAGCCTTCCTTCCTTCCCTTCCCTTGGCTTTTGCTTCTTCTTAGATATGTTTTATATTCACACTTGGCTAAACCTCCCCTGGATACGAGCGTGTCGCTGTACGTTTTCAAACTCCTCATGTGGCGTGCCTTGCAGTTAGCTCATTCTTTCTGCTGGCTAGAACCTCAATACATTAAAAAAAGGATTAGTATGTGCAAGGACAAAAAAAAATCAGAATACTGTAGAGCACTTAATTGGCCAACTGCCGTCAACCATTTCAGCACTTGCATCTTCCTAGCTACTCGTACCGTATTGTTAGAGGAGAATAAATCATTTGACACAACTAAGGTTTTAGAAAAATATGTGAAAACCATTCAGGCAAAAAATCAGTTGAAATGTATGAAATTTTCCATCTGAGTGCTCTCTGCTCAGAGAAAATATTTCAGTGAGGTGCAATGTTTAATCTTGTTTTAAAATAAATAGTTGACTGTATAAAATCACTCAGGGTGTGATTTTTAAAATGCAATGTAATTTTATTTTAGTTTTAAGGTTTGTATCGGGAAATGCTGGGACATGACAAATAAGGTCTAGGCAGACTTGTGCTTTAGAAATAATCCCGCTGTGGTTGGGTTGTAGAAGGCACATGCCGGGGTTTACATCTATGAAACACTTCACAGAAGTGGGAAGGGACCTCAGGAGATCATCCAGTCCAACACCCCTGCCAAAGCAGGTTCACCTAGAGCAGGTTGCACAGGATCACCCAGGTGGGTTTGGAACATCTCCAGAGATGGAGACTCCACACCCTCTCTGGGCAGCCTGTCCCAGGGCTCCGGCACCCTCACAGGAAAGAAGTTTTTCCTCATGCTTAAGTGGAAACTCCTGTGTTCCAGTTTGTGGCCATTGCCCCTCGTCCTGTCTCTGACCACCACTGAAAAGAACCTGACCCCATCCTCTTGACACCCACCCTTTAGATATTGGTAAACATTGATCAGATCCCCTCTCAGTCTACTCTTCTCTTAAACCAATAGAAATCTGCAAATGTGGCCAACACAGAGCCCAGCTTTCCCATCTCTACAATCCATAACCTGGGTGAGATGTTTTTCCTCATTTATGCAGTTGGAAATGGTGGGTTTGGACTGGCTCAGAGGAGGAAACAGAACAAATAAATGGTGGAGTTGAGGTCTGAGCCCACGTGGCTGTTCCCATGTTCTGCTGTGGCGTTGCACTGGGGCACACTGATGCCTGGGACCTCTGGCCCTCAGCTACTTTATGTGTTCAGAGTACGTCATAAAAATACAAAGTTTGTGGAAGATCAGGGCGTGTAAAGGTTTTATTACAGACTCTGCTTTTTAGACAGAGATTTCAGTATAGAAAAGGGTGTGTTATACCTGAAGTTATGCATTGAAAATGTCCAATATAGAACATTTTACTAATTAAATCATTAAAACTATAGGTTTTTTGCAACACATACATGCACGTAGCCAGTCATGGCTCATTAAAGTTCTATTTCTGAAAGCTGTGGAGAGCCAGAGACATTTCTCTGATCTCTTCAATCTTTTGCTCTGAAGTTTTATGATCTACAGGAAAACTGTACTGTATCCGATGTCAATACGTGACCAATACAATCAAACGGTAAGTGGCTCCGCGTGCATTCTCTTTAATTGTTAGCTGTCATATTGAGATTAAATTGGGCATTAAATTAAAGTTAAAGAGAGATTAAATTGTGACCTGAGGTGTAGTAAAGTCATACAAGCACTTAAATATAAAGCCCGTTGTTTATTGGGAATAAAAGTGAGAGCTCGCGTTGCTTTGTTTGTAGAATTCAGTTTATTCTTCTTAATGTAGATTCAGAAAATTTTAAAGTAACTTCTGACTGTGTATGGTCTGCGCTTAAAAAACAAAAGCAGAGCAAAAGGAAGAGCTTTAGGGTCCAGAAAGCTTTCCCATCACCCTCCAGCTGCTTCTGCAATACTCTCCTCCATCCCCAGGTAGTGACCAGGGAACCTCCTTGGAAAATCCTCTGTGCGCAGTTGGGCATCTTGGGTTTTGTGGATCTTAGAAACTGAATTTGACTCATTCTTTCTGAATGTGTAGGGGAATGTTTATTTTCTTTGACTTTGAGGTTGGAGGGGTTTTTTTGTTGTTGTTTTTATCATTGCTTTGGTGACTTGAACATCAAATGTGCTTTTTGGCCCCTTAACAGGAGGGTTAGCAATCTACAGTGAGGGTGCTGAGAGGAGTGGGTAGGTGGTGGGCAGCAGGTCACACAGCCTGGGCTTTGGGAGCTGCAGCGTCAGGGGGAGGCTGCAGATCACCACCCCCATTTCCCACTGAATTGGAGACTGACGTGAGACTGGCAGCCCTTGTCTCCCATAGCAGCAAGACATTGCCAAGCGGCTAATTGGCAGCATCTTGTTTCTTTGAGAGGCCCTATCTTCTGACTCCCACCAAATCCCTGCCAGCACACGTAACCTCTAATTGAAAGAAGAGAGATGCAGTCTGGCACACTGCTCCTAAAAGCTTGCTGATCTTTGCATTAATGACCTAATCTTTGGTTTTATTTTGTTCCTGCTTGTGCTACCATGTTTTCAGCTCTGCTTTTTATGTTCCTGCTCTCTGTTTTTTTGTTATTTCTCCACCTGAAAGGAGGGTGTGGAGAGAGGTGGGGGTGGGTCTGTTCAACCAAGGAACAAGTGACAGGACAAGAGGAAATGGGCTCCAGTTGTGGCCAGGGCAGTTGAGATGGGATGTGAGGAAGAATTTCTTTGCTGAAAGGGTTCTGAGGCATTGGAAGGGGTTGCCCAGGGCAGTGGTGGAGTCCCCATCCCTGGAGGGATTGAAGAGTCATGTAGACACAGTGCTGAGGGACATGGGTTAGTCAGGGACTTGTCAGTGTTGGGTTCATGATTGGACTCGATGATCTAAAAGGGCTTTTCCAATCAAGGCAATTCTGTGATTCTTAGTGTATATCAGTCACTGTCCAGCTGAGGTGTCCAGTGGTGACAGGGAAACTGGTAATGTCCACTCATTCAAAGCACTTAGGCCTTTTTGGGAATCCTGGCTCTAAATGAGTGTGCCTGTGAATGGCAAGTCTTACTTCAGAATATAGACCTGGCACAATTTAGCTGTGAAACCAGCATGCCATTGCCATGCATGGACCCTGGATGAGATAAATCTTCTGTCCATGATGTTTGGTTTTCTTTAGTGAATGTACAAACAGGATAGTCCCAGACACAGGAGCAGGAGGACTGAGCAATGCAAAGGCAGTACCTGCTTGAATGTTGCAGCTGGAGACCCAAACCACTATATTTTCTCTTCTTCTGAGACTGAAAAAAGTGTTGATGTGAAATGTGGCATAAAGTTAAATGATCAAAAAACATAACGAATTTTGATCTTTTAAGTGTTGTCAGGCAGAGAACTGGACAACCTTGGATGGGTTCTATAGCTTACTTGAGACAACAGGCTGAAGCAGTGTCTAATCTGGAATAGATCCTGAAGGTTTCTGGCTCCCTGTCCAGTGCTCAGCTCATTAGACCACGTTTCCTCACCACTTCAAATAAGCAGTTCTACAGTGAGCTCATTTAAGAGTTTTTTTGTTCCTATTGCTCCATTTCTTATTTACAAGAATGTTAAATTAAGCATTTGCCTTAAATTATCATTAAGTCTGTGATGTTCTTTTCACTTCAGCAAATACTATAAAATAAACCTTGTCATATAAACAATAAAAACAAAGAGCAAATTCAGACATACTCTAGACTTTGGGCAGGCAACCTTTGTGAGCAAATGCAATTGTATTAATTGAAAAATAAAAAATGGGATTAGGTAATTAAAAACCATACCCAACCAGGGCCATGGCATAAGAGCTGGAGCTCCATGAGATCAATTCTCAAACCACAGACCTACGGAGAAGATGATACAATGCCTCTCACAGCAAAACCCCCCACAAATGGGCATGAGCTGTAGGCATGAATTGCTGTAATTACAATTAATTTAGGAAAATTAGGCTGCATATTACTCATTGATTTGGAAGTCGTATGGGTGTTTGAAAAGAAAAGGTGATGATCCCCATTCTTAGGAGATGGTAGAAGCTTCTTGGAGTCAGATGGTGGGATCCCCAGGGCGGCTCTTGGCCATGGGAGCTTTACAGAGGGCTCCATGATGAGAACATGGGTTTAGCTGCCATGAGATTATTGACAAATTTGATAATTTGTGTCAGTTTCTGAGCCAGATCCTGGGCTAATCTGTACTTTGTGCAAATCCACGAACTTGCTGCGCTGGAAATTAGAGCGAAATTGGATCAGTGTATGCAGAATTAACATGGCAGTGGGTGATGTGTACTTGTTCACTACTGTTGATCATGTTTTCATTGGATATAAATTTGCTTGCTCCATCCTCCATTTAATTGGGATTGTACACTGTGTATGTTATCTTGTTCTCAGTTGGTTTCTATAGACTTTGCTAAAGGTGGTTTTTTTCTTTCCATCTGAAGTCTGAGTTGCATGCTGTTTTCATAGAGGTTTTGAGGTTAAATGCTTCTATTGCTATTTCTGGGCTTGGACTGAAGTTTTTCTCTGCTATTTCCTCATTGACCTTTTTAAAAATTGAAATTACTTTGGGTTCCCTGTTATGTTTGCAAAAGACCTCTGCATTTCATCCCCACTGTAGTGGCTTATTATAAATATTTCCTTTGATGTGTGTCTTTACTCCATTCCCTCCCACCCTCTCCTTTTCCAGAATGGCATACTGTTCCCTTTCTTTTTCTTTCCAACACCACGGCTGCTTATCAACAGCCCAAAGCTAGGAGGTGGTTCCCTTTAGCATGTAAATAAAGCAATACTTTTTCCAGTAAATACCTCAGGCTGCCATTATTTTCCAGAAACTCTCATCTACACAATGATGAGTTCACGTTCTGCATCGTGCAAAGGGTTTTTTTTTTCCTTTCACAGTAGGAAAGGTGATCAGTCTGTAATTAGTCCTCTCTTTCAAAAATCCTTCCCCAATCTTTTGTCACTCCACCTTTGCCAGTTTCTCATCTCCCAGGACCAAACCTGAAGGTAACTTTTCAGAATCCATTTAATGTGACTGTCCTGCCATTATCCAGCTCTGCATAAAATTAGCCTGTCCTCCGGCTGACAGTAAATGATGTGGCATTAGAGCAATATTTGGAAAGATGTGCCTAGAGTTCACTATTCTGGTCAGATGAGCAGGGAACATGCTTTTGCATTTTAATTTGAAATTCAGTGAATATTTTGAATGCCACAGCATGTCTATAACATTATTTAAAAGATCCTGTGCACTCAGGCTTGCAGTGATTGACATTGGCTGTAACTTGATGCAATGTTGCACTGTTTAAATTCTTTTTTTGGGGCAGTGTTATCTTTGATCACTTCGTATTCACTGGAAAAATCCCACAATTGCAATCCCACATTATGTTTCAGTGAGGATGCCAAGTTCTCTATGGTTCGTAGCTATTCAAGGCACTTTGTCCACCCTCAGGCTGCTCATTAAAGTGATGGCAGTTTCTATTTTAATGAATAAGGTAGAGTGCAAATTCCCAACTTCATTCATAGACCTTGAATGGTAAAAAGGAGTGGGTTCTTTTTTCAGTTCCCAACTTCTTTGTTTTCTTGGAAATTGTGTAAATGTGTTCATAACCATGGCCACAGCTCCATGTGCATGCAAAAAACATCCCAATTACAAGTTTTTAACTAGTGTCCAGGGTTCATATTATTAAAACTTCATCCTGTGACCAATATCCCATCCTTGATTTTGTTTCTAGATGCAGTTACATGTCCATATTGCAAGAGGTAAGAGTTGGGAGATGTCTGACAAGAGATACTTTAGTTCCTTCTTTGAATTCTCTGTTATTCCCTCACTAATCGTCGGTACTGTGCCAGAAAGCCTTTCCATACAAAAATAACATCCCTCTCTTGCAGTGACTGCCATTTAAAAGCCTGCACTTGCCCACAGTTCCACAGCAGGGGCATGAAAGCCACTGCACATTTCCTCTACGGGTAAAATATAACACTTGAAGGTAAAACATGAACTAAGTGCATCGCTGCAGAGCTGCACAAGTGTGAACAGTCGGTGTCAGGGAAGGAGGCAGAGTTCCCCGCTCGCTCTCCTGCCTATTATCCATGTGCCATTCAAAGCTAACGGCCTGGGCACCTTCTTTTGACCACTCTTACTCCTTGGTTCACTGTGAAAAACTCTTCTTTTTTTTTTTTCCTGCCCATTACCCACAGTTTGGGAATAGCAGTGGTTGCCAAGTGGAGGTTTTTGAAGGCGATGCCGAGTTGCTCCTTGAAATTGGGTTAAGGAGCACATGTATTTTTTTGCTGTGCTCTCTTTTATTTCTATTCTCCCTGCAAGCTGGAAGGAGAGGGATTTTGAGGGGCCCATAGCTGGGAGGCTGTACTCATGCAGATATTTACAGCACCCCACAAGCACTGGGCTCACCCCTTGGGTAGGAGTCTGGTGGTGGGAGGTTTTGCTTTGGGCTCCATCTCAACTTGTGCTCAAACTCAAGAAATAAGCAGCAAAAGCAGCTGAAGTCTCTTCCCAACTCCCCAGAGCTGTGGTAAAGCACCCTTTGTGCTTCCTGGAGTTCAGGCAATCCCTGTCTTTGCTGCAAGGCCAAGCCGTGGGGCAGTTGGAGACCCACCAAGAAGACTCTGCCTCCATCTTTCCCTGCCCACAGCTCCTTGGACCAGTTCCATCTTTTCTGTGGAGATTTTGGCTTTAGCTGGGAGGTACAAGTTTCTTTGCTTAGTGCACACTGATTTTTACCCCATTATATAAAAACCAGAGAATCAAGTACAAGCACCTTCTATTTTTTTTTCCTTGAGAAAAAATGAATATAAATATTTAAATTAAAAAAAAAAAGGTTTGCTATTTAAGAGTATTAAATAACTACGAGTGGTTGCAGGAGACTGAGGAATTATTTTAATGTGATTTTTATTTGCATATGTTCCTTCAAAATCCTCTTGCTGAAGCATACAGTTGCAGAGGGGAAGCTGAAATATTTAATCACTTATTAAAAGCAGCTCCTGCCATGTATATTGTTATTGTCATGGATTTTACACACCAGAGGATCTTTGGGGTACACAAAGAATATGATCCAGAAGAGAAAAGTCCTACTTCTTCCCAGCTACACTAAAACACCTTTGATCCTTAAAAACCTTCACCTTCTTTATCCATGGGGCTTGAGGATCTCCAGACAAGGACTTGGTCTCAACGCCAGGAAATTCCCACCCCATCATTGTGTTTTGAAAGAAACCATGTTTGACTGGAAAATATGATTTATGGTAGCAAGTGGAAGTAGAGCCATGCATATCTGAATCAGAAATGTTAAATAACTACCAAAACTTGGCAGGTTTTTTTCTGGAAGGGTCTTTGTTCATTCAGTAACTTTATCTTTGCATCTGGTACCAGACACTGCTGCCTCTGTTTCAGGTACACATCCAGAGAGAGATGTGCACCTAGATTTCAATTTCCACTTATGATTTTCACCATTTGACAGGTTACTCTACTGCATAAAATGTTCTTTTCTTCAGGCTTAGCTTCAGTGACCTGTTTTATACTTTCTAATTTGGGGTGATCTGTGGTTGCTATGAACTTGGATTTGCAATACCACTATAATGTCATTTGTGGACTTATATTTTTCTCCTGAAGTCAAAAAGTGCTAGTTTCTATCATTCTTTACCCTGTATGACTAGAATTTAGTACACTTGGACCATGCAAAGCTGACACCCCTGAAGAGTGTGATCTCCTCAGACTCCACTTCCAAGGCAAGTCAATCCCAACAGGAGGGATCAAATGGTATCATAGAATCCCAGACTGGTTTGGGTTGGAAGGTACCTGCCAGCAGCAGGGACACCTTCCACTAGACCAGGTTGCTCAAAGCCTCATCCAGCCTGGCTGAGAACACTTCCAGGGAGGGGGCATCCACAACTTCCTTGGGCAACCTGTTCCAGTGTCTGACCACCCTCACAGCGAAGAATTTCTTCCTAATATCTAATCTAAACCTCCCCTCTTCCAGTTTAAACCCATTTCCCCTTGTTTTGTCATTAACTGCCCTTATGAAAAGTCCCTCCCCAGCTTTCTTGTAGCCCCTTCAGGTACTGGGAGGCCGCTATAAGATCTCCCTGGAGCCTTCCCTTCTCCAGGCTGAACAGCCCCAACTCTCTCAGCCTGTCCTCACAGCAGAGCTGCTCCAGCCCTTGCATCATCCTTGTGGCCTCCTCTGGACTTGTTCTAGCTGCTCCAGGTCTCTCTTGTGTTGGGGGCTCCAGAACTGGACACAGCACTCCAGGTGGGTCCTTACGAGAGTAGAGTAGAGGGTGAAGAAGAGGTTCCTTCCCCCTCCCCATCTGCAGGGGCTGAGGTTTGCTTCCCAAGGCTCCCAGCCACACAGAAGAGAGTTTTTTACTACAACTTGCAGTTTTGGTAAGATTGGTGGCTGGGGAGGGAGCAGTGTCACCACTGAGCAGTCCCTGGACATCTTTGCAGCCTGGCTGGCAGATGTGTCCCAAAGGAGCCAGGCTCATTGCAGAGCCTTCACAGAAAGTTTTGGCTCTCCTTGGAGAGATTCCCTGGGATGAATCATGATGACTGGCTCAGCTTCAAATCTGCTTGAAATTAAAAATTGAATAAAAGGTTGGTTTAGGGTGGTTTTTTGTTGGTTTTGTTTTTGTTTTCTTTAACTGGTAGCTTTGTGAATTCAACAGACAAAGCCACTCAATGGCCTTTTTTGCCTTGAGCATCCTCGGCACAAAGATTTAGTGTTTGGAATTTTAAATTACGATTCAATGATTTTCCATGTACCAAAATAGATATCGCTCACTCTCCTAGGGCTGCATGAGCAGAAAAAAAACCATAAACCAAAACAAAAAACAAACCAGAGAAAAAGCAGGAGGGTTAAACAAACAAGCAACACCTCAGCCTGCAGAACTTGAGCTTTTTAAGAAGTAAACACATAATCACAAGGACTGTGGTCTCTGTGTATGACCCCTAACATGCAAAAGATGTAGATCATTGAATTAAAAAAGGGCCATTTTCTAGAACATAATTGTACCTTAAGGGCAAATAAATACCTTTTTGCTGCTTAGATTGGTAACGTTCCTTCCCATAACTGAAGCATCAGGAATAATTATGCTAAAAGACACTTAAGCTAGCAGAGAAAACACAGGCTGCATTTTATGATGCTCTTGCTGGGCTTCTTGTGTAACATGAGAGAAATTTTATTAACACTGGTGCTACGCCGGGATGGAATTACACCCCCGCGTTGATCTGAACTGCATTGTGCAGCTTTCCTCACTTTTTTATAGCTCTATTAATGGTTTTCAAAAATTGTGGGCTAAAGGAGTATTAAAATGTCTTGGCAATGTAGTGTTGTTCAATCTTTTTACTGTGGGATTACATATACCTTGTTTCTCTTTGATTTTGATTGCTTGCTTGGCCTAGATTCTCCGCAAGCATTTGGTACGACTGAATAATTTTTAGTTGTACTTTCTTGCCGTGCTTTATGTTAATCTGCTGATGTTTTTTGCAGCTACAGCATTGCCAGTCAAAGCTGCAGTCTCCAGTCTTTATCCTTTACTGGATTTTTAAAAGGGTATTTTATTGCCTGTCATTACCATTCATTGTGGCTTTATGGACTGTGCTCGCCGCTCGCGCGCTCTCCCGATGCCGCGGCTGCCGCTCGCTCCCCGCTGCCTTTGTTCTGCTACGTGGACCGACCCCTCCAGCACAAGTTTTATACCATCCCTTCTGCTCCTGCCCTTCGGGAGAGCCTCAGGTATCCCCTGGATGGGGGCTGCTGGAGCTCACAGATGGGAGAGAGTCATTTCAGCTCCTGAATGTCTTTGTGATTTAAACTCAATGGTTTTGTTGGTTTTTTTCCCAGATATCGCTGGCTGATTCACAGGGTAAATGTTAAATACAAAGTTCCAGGCAAAACTGTGTTATGCTTGAGGAGTTTTATTATGCTAATACATATTTGAAGGAAATGGCAATGTTTCATTCAAATGACATAATTAAATTAATAATTATTTATTAGGAACACATTAAATTTCTCATACCCTGCTTATGAATATTTCTCGGTTTTATGTAATAACATATGGGTATGGATCAAAATCAAACCCATATCTGCATTTCCTCAACATTTTGGTGGCTGGCATAAAGCAGAACTCGAGTCTAAATAAAATTATTGTGACCTTGAGGAGATTTTATCCTTGAGGATAAAATTATTGTTGACCCTACAACTCAACACTCACCTTCTTTCATCTTCAACAGATATACAATTTGGGGTATTTCTTTTTACTTAGAGATGTTTTTGAGACAGTTTAGTCATTAGGAAAATATTTAAGCTGTATCAAAATAGGGGTTTGTCAGTTTGACTTGCTCTAAAAACAAATGTAACAGATCAAAATAGTTTGTTTAATGCAGATTGGACCTCATACCATGCTCCTAGCCCATAGACCTATGGACCCATGGACAAGTGTTGCCCTTGAGCCCATCAGTGTTGCCTCTGGTCACAGGAAGTAAGGAAGTAACAGCTGAGGCAGGAAACAGTCTGATGTTGGCTGTTGTGCATCACTTTTTCAGTGCTGTTGTCCTTCTCCCTGTGAAGGTCTGAGATCATGGAATCATAGAATCATAGAATGGTTTGGATTGGAAGGGACCTTAAAGATCATCCAGTTCCAATCCCCCTGCCATCAGCAGGGACACCTTCCACTAGACCAGGTTGCTCAAAGCCTCATCCAGCCTGGAAAGATCATGGAAGGGAGGGAAGGCTGGAGATTTACTGGGTTGGAGTTAGATTTGAACAGAGGTATTTACGTATTAATAAGAATATGCATAAATCGTTGCCTGACTACTCAGCAAAAGGAAAATGGATAGTTTCCTATAGCAATACTTAAATGTTTTTATTGGTGTTTTAAAAGTAGATAAATCATTCACTCTGTACTTTTTCGTGAGGTGATTTATACCTTGAAAATGCACGGTTCTTTGAAAGCAAGCAAATGTGTTAGCCTGGGAGAGCGGGAGCAGCGCTGCGCAAGCCTTGCTTCTCGGGCTTGATGATCTGCAGTGCCTGTTAACCAACAAGTTAGCTCCCCTGTGCTGCAGAGACATACATTTTAAAAAGCCTGGCTTGAACGCTGACTTCAATGAGAGCTGAGTGCTCAACACCTCCCAGGATTGGACCTCAAATACTTATCTGTATGAGCTTTCCATTATTCATTCTACAAATGAAACTGGTTGTAATGTAAATTATAGAATGAATCTTTCTACGGCTTAAGATCCTGTAACTTAAACCTCCTAGGCTGCTTATCTGCCTTCTGCCACCTACCTACAGTTTATCCAGTGCACTTGGCATTCTTGATTGTTCCTTGCATATAAATTTCAATCATACCCACAGGGTACCTCTATTCTATAATAGCTTGCATTGTGAGCAATTTAACAAGAGAACCGTTCCGCCCAAACAGTGAGTGAGACATTTGCTATTGGGAAAAGCAAAACCCTTGGGAAGTACCATGCATATTCCTCACATAACGCTGTAATAAGGCAATTGTATTGAAATTAAAATAGAGATTGAGAGATTTATCTCCTCTTTCAGTCATACGGTATCATGGAGCTGTCCTGGAGCCTCTAAGCAAAGCAATCCCACGTATGCAAAACCAGCCGTCTCGGAAAGTCGGACTGATTGGCTAACGATGGCTTGATACCTTCTACAAAAGTCATTAAAATTCTTCCTTATCTCAACAGAATAACTTTGCACTGTAATAATCTTATTATATACCCCAGTTGTTCTATTCCTCTGCCAGCCAGGTTATGCACAACGCCTGCCTCTGTGATTCGGTGCCTGCCTTTCATCCCACTCAGTGGACGGCCCCAAGACAGCCCTTTGCACGAGTTTCTCTGCAACACCATAAATGCTGCTGCAGAAATTCTTCTGCAACATTAAGAAGTGAAAAACGGTCACCAGCTGTGGATACACATACACCACAGACCTTAGAAAAACCTTGCATGGAGCATGTTATCTGGAGACCTGAGGAACAGGGAAAGTGTAAAGGATGTGTTTGTAGTCTGTCCAAAAGACAACAGCAAACTGTCCTCCACCTGCACTCACACTTTCTGCTCTTGGTGTAACAAGATAAGAGGGAACACAGAAAAAAGCACAGTGTGTTAGGGAAATGAGGTTTGTGTAAGCAGGGATGGAAGTGGAATGAGTCATAGAATTGTAGAATCCCAGACTGGTTTGGGTTGGAAGGGACCTTAAAGATCATCCAGTTCCAATCCCCCTGCCA
>NW_010305862.1:70088-79755 GCF_000700745.2 Antrostomus carolinensis
CACAGCTTCTCTGGGCAACCTGTTCCACTGTCTGACCACCCTCACAGCAAAGAATTTCTCCCTAATATCTAATCTAAACCTCCCCTCTTTCAGTTTAAACCGATTTCCCCTTGTTTTGTCACTCCCTGCCCTTATGAAAAGTCCTTCCCCAGCTTTCTTGTAGCCCCTTCAGGTACTGGGAGGCCACTGTAAAATCTCCCCGGAGCCTTCTCTTCTCCAGGCTGAACAGCCTCAAAGAGAGTCTTGAAAGAGTCTTGAAAGTCTGGTAATCTGTGAGAAAGTGTAAGGAAGTGGAAAAGGTGCCATTTGTCCGACATCAGCCAGGACTGTGATTTGGAGCAGTGCTTAAAGTATCCAGACAAACGTGGTCTTTTTTAGTGAATCCTGAGAAACTGACATTTTTTATTGCATTTAAATCTATGTAGTTTGATTAAAAAAAAAAAACCAAAAAACAAAAAAACAAACCAAAACACACTTGTAAGTGACAAAACAATTGCTCATGCGATTTGCCATCTCATTGTACCTTGTAGCAGCAGAAATGAAGCAGTGTGTTTGGAGAGACCACAGAGGAGACCCACAGCAGGAACTGTTTCAGGACATTATAGATGAAGGAATTCTCTTGAAAGTCTTCTCAGGAACCTAAAAGATATATTCAGTGGTTCCTACCAGTATTAGAAAACAGCAAGAAGGATTATGCTTAAAATCTATTGCAAGTTAATTCCTTTAATAAAGTTAAGAAGATTTCTCTCTGTAATACTCATCATGTTCCTCCTGAAGTTCATTCTATTATCAACCTCACTAGTATTTCCATGAACCTTCCTAATATTTCTCAGATAGAGAGTTTTGGCCTCAGATATACAGGAGGGCATTTCAGGGAGGAAAGACTGTCAGGGGAGGCTATCACAGTGCACGGCAGAGCAATGGTGTGTCCTGCTGGCAAGACCACAGGAGAAGAGTGTGAAAAATGTATTTGCCAGTTCAGGAAATGAAAGAAGAATGCAGTTAACTTCTAATAGTCCTTTCCAAGCTGAACTGAAAATGTTTTCTTACCAAAATGAGAAACAAAACCAAATCTGAAATACTTTCTTGGGTCAAAACGGGAAGTAGTTTGCTATTAAATAAAATGTCTGAATTTGATGTGGGGTAATTTGATGTGGCAGTGGGGTAACTGCCAATCAGAGAGAAGTTTTCTAGGAACAGTGGTACTCCTTTTCTATTTCCCAGCAGGCTGGGACAGGAAGTCCCCCCATGGCAGGAACTGGATCATCTGAAGGCTTCCAAGTTTTTCTTAAGAAATCAGAGATATTGGCTCAAGCAATGTGATGAATTGAATCTGAACTAGCCACTCTTAGGTCCGTGTCCTTATGAGAAAGCTCTGGAGCATTTCTGGGCTGGGCAGCCTGTCCCGTGGAGTTCCACATTGTAGAAAATAGTTGGAGAAATTGCTGGTGGCTTTATGGCACAATGGTACCACATTTGCCTAGGAGAAACCTGAAGGCCTATCTCTGTCCAAATACATGAAGATGAATTAAATGTTAACAGAGATTGAGGAGATGTCTCAGAAAGTCTGTGGTGTGCTCTACCCTCATCCCTTTTACCCTTAGCCCTCCCACTAAAGCCAGAACAGCCTTTCTCAGTCTTGTTTTTTTCTACATTATGTTCCCAATACGTGCCCAACGCCCTACTTAGGGTGGGATGCTTGAGCTCAGCTAGAAAAACCTGCAGAAACAAGACTTTCAGCTTTTTTACTGTGGCCCTCAGCTGTTGAACTTGGTGAAATAATTCTCTTTAGCTTCACTTCACTTCCTGTAGAAAATCAGGGAGATCCCCTTTATCCTCACCTATCCATTTAGACACAGATGATTTTTGCATGTTTTTAAGAGGAGCTGTTCGAATTAAACTTTAAGAAGGGAAGATCAGTTTGTATTTTTTAGCTGTCACTAGCAATGATCCCTAGGCACACCAAAGAGGCTGAAGTCTTCGTGTGAGACATCATGCAATCAAACAGTATGTGAAAGTCCTTGTCTGAAGAATGAAACAAACAAACAAAAAAGCTGTATATTCCACATATTGGCACGTGGGAATTCAGACCCACATTGAGTGACTGATCCTCACTGGCTCCCAGGATCCCTGATGATCTCAGTAACCAAACCCTTTACTTCAAGCCCCAGTCCATATTTATTTTCAAGTTTCACCAGAGAGTGGTTTGGAGTGCTCCACGCTTGCTCATTTCTCTCTCTAGCAGGTAGAACAATCGCTGTTTCTCTACCACTGCTTTCAGCCAGCTCTAACCTGCTTCTGTGGAAATCAGTGGCAAAACTCCTGACTTTCCTGCCCTGGCAGGGGGATTGGACTGGATGATCTTTCGAGGTCCCTTCCAATCCCCAACATTCTGTGATTCTGTGATTCATGTGGAGCACCAGCACAGCCAACGTGCGTTATAAACACAAAGTGGTAGTAATTACATCTATTAGTTTGCAGCACAACCTCTGTTGTAGAACTTCCCTCTGTCTTTGTCTCAAGAGCTACAATATGTCTTAAAATCAATAAAATCGATACCTTTAAAAAAGATTTGTTGATGTTTGGGCTACACATAAAATTAAATTCTCCGATTAATACCATGACAATGTGACAGCATCATTACATTACAGTACGTGAAGCCCTTCCTCGTTCACGCACTTACAAATAACTGTATCTTGTAAAGATAAAGACTAAAAATTACAGCTAAAAGAATAGTTATTGACTTCCAGAAATAAACTGTAAACTACTTCCATTGTGCTCCCTTTCCATATGCATTGTATTGTCATTTATTCACATCCTTCCTCACTCTGGATGTCAGGGCACTTAACAAAGCAACAAACGATGTAGTCCCACTATGGGGTTTGTGTGAGGACTGTAAATAACAGCCCATGGTAACCAGCCCCTTGGCTTAGCAGCTCTTTGCAAGAACACTGCTGGAAGCATTTCAGGGTGAGTAACCATCTCTTTCTCTGGCACTGGTGGCCACCTGAGTTATCTCTGCAAGCTCCAAAAATTTAACTCTCTGCTTATAAATACTGGACTGGAGGATTTGTTTTGTCTCATAAAGGATTAATCTAAGCAATAGGTATTATTTCCAAACGATTGCTGGTTTCAGTTTATTCCCCAGACTCTCCTAGGCTGTCTTCTCAGTTGTCTTCATTTTGAGTCCCTGGTTTAGCAGAGCTTGTCTGTGATCTAAATTTTGCAGGTTAAAAGGTAATGTAACACCACCCTTATTAATAAGCTTACATCCTTGGAAAAGAGAGCATGAGTGAGGATGGGCGTTAGGAAGGCGGTTCAGACAGCTGACCTCGCTCGTGCACTGTGCCTTCTGAATGTAACTTGGGGTGCAGAATCATTTTGGAAAATAGGTGTATGAGAATTTCTGAATCTGCACAAAGCTCAAAAAAAGCCAGTGGACAAACTCTCTGCCCACTGATAATTGTTTTACACCCTAGTGCCTACAGAGACGTTGTCCCTGCCTTATATTAACATCAGAAGCAAATTGGCTTCCAGTTCTCTAGCATTTCTCTTCCTACTGCTGTAGATGTCCCACAACACCCGAGGAGTTTCTTCTCCGGTGTTTCTGGGACCAAGGAACTACCAAGTGGGAATGCTTTGCATTCAGACTAGGTTGTCTCTACTGCTTAGGTTAATTAGATTTATGTCCCATCTTATAAACTTTCGTAGCATCTTATTGCACTTCCACAGATTCACCTCTCAGTAGGTGGGTTTTAATTGCAGTGCAGTGTCTCTGAGTTTGTTTATTATCAATTATTCTTCTCTGTATTTTAATTTTAGTTACAAACCTGTAGCTCTTATTGACGTGGTTTAACCCCAGCTGGCAACTGAGCACTGCACAGCTGCTCGCACACAGCTCCCTATCCTCCAGTGGGATAAGGAAGAGAATCAGAAGAGTAAGAGTGAGAAAACTCATGGGTTGAGTTAAAAACAGTTTAATAGGTAGAGCAAAAGTTGTATACACAAGGAAAGCAAACCAAGGAACTCATTCACCACTTCCCATCGGCAGGCAGGTGTTCAGCCATCTCCAGGAAAACGGGGCTCCATCACACGTAATGGTTACCTGGGAAGACAAAATGCCATCACTGTGAATGCCCTCCTCTTCCTTCTTCTCTCAACTTTTATTGCTGAGCATGATGTCATATGGTATGGGATAACCCTTTGGTCAGTTGGGGTCAGCTGTCCCAGCTGTGTCCCCTCCCAACTTCTTGTACATCCCCAGTCTGCTCGCTCTGGGATGGTGTGAGGAGCAGAAAAGGCCTTGACCCTGTGTAAGCCCTGCTCAGCAATAACAAAAATATCCCTGAATTATCAACACTGCATTCAGCACAGATCCAAAGCATAGCCCCGTACTGGCTACTGGGAAGAAAATTAACTCCAGTCCAGCCCAAACCAGCCCACCTATAAACTCAGTCTCAATGATGTTTTATTTCTGAAGTAGCTTTTGTTTCTCCTGCGTCAGTGTAGTAATGGACTTCGCTCTGTTCCTTTCGAAAATAATTATTCCCCCCCTGACTTTTCAATCTTAAATAACCGTGTCAAGGTGTATTATTTTTTTAAAGCCTGGATAAGAAGCTATTTTATTATTCTTCAGATGAGTAATCAAAGTCATCTGAGACTGCTAGGTGAAACAGAAGGAAATAACATGCTGAAACGGAGCATTTTTGGGGAGAACAAAGCAGCTGGTAATTGGTTGCATTATCCGAATTTACCTGTTTGTTGGGAGGAGCTGCTGGGCACAGGGATGCTGGAGGAGGTATATGATACCTGGTGATGGTTGTGGTGTAAACCAGAATTGGGAGAGTCTGTTTCATGGTGTCTTTAGTGGAAACTAGGAAAAGGAAAGAAGAAAAAGAAGATTTAAAGAGTTTGGAAATTTTAGAAATGAGAAAGGAAGCTCCAGCTCAGCTGTGTGTTGCAACAGCTTTTTTTGGAGAGTGTCAGGAACAGCTCATGGCATTGTTATCCAGAAGACAAATGGGAAGAGGTGGAGTTGGCTGTGCTGTTTGGGGGACCTGGCTTCGAGTGTGAGTGTTCAACCATGCCTGGTGGCATGGCCAGGTGTCAACGGTGATGACAGTGAAGGTAGAAACTTGCTATGTTCTCAAGAGGACAGTTTTCCTAAGGATGGGATGAGAAAATGGGCTACAGGTGGGTGCTGGGTAAAGTTTCAGTTGATGAGCCAGACAAATGACTCACTGTCATCAAAAAAGAGATGGTCTCATTTCCTCTCTCTGCTCCTGGCCACAGTCTTCTTGCTTCTCTGGTGCTGCTTCTTCCCCTTGTGGGCTCTGGTCTTGAGCCTTGACAGTTTGATAGATTACCAGAAAAAAGGTGGAGCAAAACCAGGGTGTCACCCATCGTGCAGTGGTGGGACTGGGTGCTGAGTCAACTTGGCCATCCTGTGCACCGTTGTGTGGTGCCACTTGTAGATGGGGGGACTTGGAGCTGTGAGGAGTGGGCAGAAAGAACCACAGCCAAGGGACCTTGAGCTGTGAGGAGTGAGCAGAAGGCACCACAACCAAGGGACCTGGAGCTGTGAGGAGTGAGCAGAAGGAATCACAACCAAGGGACCTGGAGCTGTGAGGAGTGGGCAGAAAGAACCACAACCAAGGGACCTGGAGCTGTGAGGAGGAGGCAGAAGGTACCACAGCCAAAGTTGGACCTTGCTGCTCACTAAACCATCAGGTAGTGGGGCAAGGCTAACAGATTAACCAGGAACTCTAATACTATCATGCTCCTGGGAAATGAACCTGCTCTTTGCAATAAATTGTAGGAAAAGAGAATGAAAGACCTAAAACTCCTTCCATTGCACAAGCAGGTGCAAAGTCACACCCGGTTTTATAGGAAAAGATGATGCTAGAACGGACAATAAAACTGTGATCTTAATCCCAGTCCCAACCCAGGACAGCAGAGCTCCAAGCTGCCGTTTTCTGAAAGAAATGATCCAGTTGGGGACATAGCAGGGATGTACCTGGGTGGGTGAATTGTTGATGGCATGATCTTTATCAGCGTGTGGGACCTGTACGGGGGGATTGGGGAGAACAGCCAGAACAAAAATAACCTGGGTGAGCGGCAGGAGAGTTGGGCAGCAGGAAGGGAGATTGCTTGGAGGGGTCTCCAGAAGGGGTTCATGCTTCAGTGATTTGCTTTGTATCAAGAGATCTGGCTTTTGTTTCTTCCTCTCTTTTTTTGTAAATTAAAATGGAAGATTCTTATCGCAACTTTATCGCTTGAATTATGGGACAGTGTGGCTGTGTGAAACACTTGTTAAAACGGCTTTGAGTGTACTCACTCAATTAAAACGCTGACCTAAAGCAGTCCTTTCGTTTTGAAGGAACTAAGTGTTTCTCTCAGAACAATGTCCTATTTAATTTCATTTCATCACAGCAACACCCCATTGAGAGAAAAGAAAAGAAAAAAGAAAAGAAAAGAAAAGAAAAGAAAAGAAAAGAAAAGAAAAGAAAAGAAAAGAAAAGAAAAGAAAAGAAAAGAAAAGAAAAGAAAAGAAAATTTCATTCACTTCTGCTCTGTACGAAAATGAATTGTACGTAAGAAAATTGAGTTTTTGTAATTAAGTTCTGTAACATCAGGACAAACAAGTTTGTCTGTGAAATGTGTGCTGACCCTGAGTGGAAAAAGTCAGTTCTGTTAGAGAGTGTCTGTACACAAATACAGATACTCGTGTGTTTTTATATACATATAGACTCATACTTCTGAGTGTTTTCTGCTGAAAATTGCCCTTCACAAGCACACCTCCTCCAGGAGCTCCACACAGACCTGAGTTTTGGAGATGGTATTTGCGTGGAGAAAAAGTCCTTCAGATGGGCCATCCCCATGTTGTCAACATGTGGAGGAACCACGTTTGGGGGAAGCTGCTGTTTGATCATGAGTCTGGAGCACGGTGAGGGTCACCTGCAGAAATGTAGGCTGCTGGTAGGAGAAAAGGGACCTTGGGCCAAATTCTGCTCTCGTTCATATGGAGCTGCAGGGAATTACACTGCTGCAAGGGACAGCCCGGGTCTGTGGCTCCTGATGGTGCTCTGAGGACCTGGGTCATCCCTCTCAGAGCTGGGCAGAATCGTTCATATAAAAATAGGAACCGACTCAAAGCTTTGCCTGCATATTCTGTTGTCCTTGGTTTTGCACATTCCTGAAGATGAGCAAACTCAGCAAGGTTATAGGTGGAAGCACAAAGAAGGACTGAAAAATTCACTCTAACAAGACCTCAGATCGACCTATGTATGGGGATGTCCCTGGTATTTAATCAGCTGGTCTTCATCACAGCTGTGAATAGATGTATTTGAAGTCAAATTCTTGCTGTTGTTCATGACACAGGAAGATGACTGTTAGGGGATCTAAATGTTCACTCGTTTAATTATCCTATATGTGTGTCAGTAAGGGTGGGAATACTTAGAGTATTTAACAAAACTCAGACATACTCAGTAAGGTATTTCTGTCTTGTTAAACACTTATTCCCTCCTCCCTCCCTGTGAACAGCACAGGAAGACTCAGAGAGTTCAATATTCTTATGGTTCATATGACAATTGAATCCCTCCTCTTGTTCCAGCCAGGCTTAATTAGCATTTTCGTGTGCATTTACTTGTTCTTACTGAACAGCCTGAGATGAGAGTGAAGATGTTCAGGTAATTAAGTAATTATGAAATACCCACCTCTTTCTTTGGCTGCCCCAGGGAAATTTGTCAACTCGCTCACCTGTACTGCCACTGCCTGCGTTGTCACCTGTGTTGTCACCTGCCCAGGAGCTGCGGTCAGGCTGTGGGGTCAGTGCTACACAGTTTTGCTTTGACAATCATCATTGACACACGTGTTACTGAGAAGCTCTCTGGTGCTGCGTTGTGGTGGTTTCACTCCTTTGGCTGCAGCCAAACACAGTTGATCTCTCACTCCCCTGCCCACCCCCAGGGAGCAGAGGAGAGAACTGGAAAGGTAAAGGTGAGAAAACATGTGGGTTGAGATAAAAACAATTTACTAATTGAAATAAAATAATAATGGTAATAACAGTAATAACAGAATATACAAATGAGTGATGTCCAGTGCAGTTGCTCACCATCGACTGACTGATGCTCAGCCTGTGCCAGCCAGTGACCCCGGCACAGAGACAGTCCTGAAACCCAAACCCTGGAAGAGTGAGAGCCTGAGTGATCCCCGAGAGAATCCCCCCATCTCCCAGTCACCCCTGGTTAATGTACTGACATGACGTGATCTGATCTGGAATATCCCATTGGCACATCCAAATGCCAGGTTTGGGTTTTGCTATTCACTGCATTTCCCCCTCCCAGTCCTTTGCATCTGCAGACTACCCAAACATGATGACCTTGTGCATCCAACAGCAACTAATAACATTAGTACTTGATCAACATTCTTCTTATAACAAGTCTTACACTGAAACTAAACCACAACTATTCTAACTACTAAGAAGAAAATTAACTCTATCCTAGCAAACCCAGGACATGCATGTACCATATCTTTGTGTAAATGCAAGGAATCAATCCACAAATAAAGACCTAACGAGTCATCCTTTCTGCTGCACTAGGACAGTTCCTGGTGACCATCTCCTGGTAATTCTGGAGAAGGTGGAGAGAAGGTGTGTGCCCAATGCAGGCAGGAGCAGAAAGCAGCAGTTAGATCCACTCATCTGCCTTTCTGGAGACTTTGTAAGATGTCCTTGTGCTAAGGGCTCTTGCTGAGCACTGTGCCTGTTTGAAATCACAGGTGAAGCTGAGATTCAAAGCCCAGGCTGGTTCTCAGCAAGAGGAGGCTGGTGAGGAGAGGTGTGGGGAGGGTGCTACAGGAGGAGAGGTGGCCCCTGCTCCATGCCGGGGCACTGCTGGCAAGCAGGCTTTGTCCACACTGATCCATTGCCCATCAGGGGCAATTCCCACTTAGGCACTTCAAGGTGGTGTTGCCCATGGATGAGAGAGGCAGCAGAAATCCCCCCTGATTTTGTTGCCCTTCCCCTGGGATTGACAGCGCACCTCAGTGGTCCTTGTAGGACCGGACAGGGGGGATTTTGTTGCCCTTCCCCTGGGATTGACAGCCTCCATACATTTATGACACTTTTCATACCTCCCTACAAACACTGCAATTATATGTTTTAGCTGAAAGACAGCCAAAACGTCTGAAAGGCTCATTGTTTCCCAAGTAATATTTTCAATACAAATTGAGCTGAATAGCTCTCGAAAACAATTGTATATTAAACTCCAGCAAATATAGGTACTGTTCAGGCCCACACAGGCTAATATAAATGCCAGCGTGACTTGATAAAAGCACAATGAAAGGTTCTATTTTTGTTAGTGTCAGTGACCTTGCATGGCTGTTTGAGGACTGTTCAATCTCCTGTTCAGGATGTATAAAATTAATATACCTAAGGGGGAGGATGTTATTAGGAGTTAGCTCGGAAATGCTACAGGAAATGCTGCAGATAGATGGCTGAAATTACCCTGTAGACATTGTTCCAACAGATCTGTGTTTAAAATTAAACTTACAAGAAAAGCCTTTTACTAGTTAGTCACCAACAGAATAAGTATCTATTGATTGCATCTCCATTTGTTACATCTTAATAAAAGAAAGAGTTTTAAAACTACATAAAAGAACAAGGAGG
>NW_010305862.1:79786-83329 GCF_000700745.2 Antrostomus carolinensis
TAACCACAATGGATACAATAAAATACATTATTCACAAGGCATGATAGCAAAACTCAGTGAGAGTGTCTTTGCCCCTGCAAGTTCTTAACATCACTGAAAAGAATTATCTCTCTTCATCTATTTTCTGCTGCATGGCTTTACCTCAAAAGCCATACATTATTCCCCCAATCTATTTCATTGAGCAAGATAATTATCTATGCATGGATGCTTTAGCATGAAAGACATCTCCCAGGAAGTACAACTTTCCCATTTATTTATTTTATATTTGTAACAAAAGGGCTGAAAGAAAGGTGTGTGGGAGAAGGAAATAAGGATCAGTGTTTAAAACATAGCTAATGACATGCTAATGTGCACAAATGAATATTGAAAGGACTCAAACATGGCTTTGAAATTAATTATACCACTCCCTTTGTCCTGTGGAAATGGGAGATTAAAACCTGTACAGCGATGTTTACTATGTTTAATTTTCAATTGTTTCTTTGATGTAACAGATAGAAAGGTTTGCACCTGCAAAGTAAAAAGGCTGTGAACAGATTGCAAACATTCTGCAAACACTTCATCAAGAATTTCAGTTGTCAGCCTCCCCAAGCACAAGGGAGCCTTGATGATATCTTTGTGCGCCTTTGACTCCTTTTGATTAATAAATGCAAACAAATTTCGCTCAGTAACCTCTGGTTGCAATCTATGCATGACAATTAGGGACAACCTCTGGCGAAGGGATGCACTGAAGTCTGTTCCCCCTTCTTCTCCTGCACAATAAATAGTTGATGTTCAATGCTTTTTGACAATTAGAGAATGAAATCTTTTGTAGTTGTGCAGTCCTGGCCACTCTTCATTATTCTGTTCTCAGCAGAGAAAGATCAGGGTTTGTTATGGTACCACAGTGGTGGATGAGCTGATTTTTTTGTCTTCTTTTCTTTTCCTCGTGCTACCTCATGCCATTATTGAAATTTAGAGTGAAAATAATGTTTTTTTACTGAACAGTGTTGTGAGTTTCATCAATAAGCTTGACATGAGCCAGCGGTGTGTGATTGCAGTCCAGGAGGCCAACTGCATCCTGGGCTGCATCAACAGAGGGTGGGCAGCCAGGTGAGGGAGGGGATTGTCCCTCTCTACTCTGCCCTGGTGAGGCCCCATCTGGAGGACTGCATCCAGGCCTGGAGCCCCCAACACAAGAAAGATGTGGAGCTGTTGGAGCGGGTCCAGAGGAGAGCCAGGAAGATGATCAGAGGGCTGGAGCAGCTCTCTGCTGAAGAAAGGTTGAGGGAGCTGGGCTTATTTAGCTTGGAGAAGAGAAGGCTCCGGGGAGACCTCACTGAAGCCTTCCAGTACCTGAAGGGAACTTAGGAGGGAGAGCAACTTTTTCCATGGGCAGATAGTGACAGGACAAGGGGAAATGGTTTTGAACTAAGAGAGGGGAGATTTAGGTTGGATATTAGGAGGAAATATTTCACCCAGAGGGTGGTGAGGCACTGGCCCAGGTTTCCCAGAGAAGCTGTGGCTGCTTCTCCCTGGAAGTGTTGAAGACCAGGCTGGATGAGGCTTTGAGCAACCTGGTCTAGTGGAAGGTGTCCCTGCTGATGGCAGGGGGGTTGGAATTGGATGAGCTTTAAGGTCCTTTCCAACCCAAACCATTCTATGATTCTATTAATACAACAGATTTCAGCAAGAACTGTTAGGGACTTGCATAAAACCCAAGTAAAGTATTGCTTGACCTTGTGAGTCCACCTTGAAAATAGTACTAAAACTATCTGAAAATGGTAGGGAAAAATCCCCAACACCCTGGGCAAGCAGCAGAACCTGATGTGTATTTACTCCTCTGCTAGGGCTGCAGTCCTGTTCCTGCACACCTTATTCTGGTTAATGTAGTAGGCACAGAGGCCAACTCAACTCTCCCATGTCCTCACACATGGCAGGAGTTTATCAAATGAGGCAGAAGGTTTTAGAAATGAATGAACTGACTTGCTTTATAGATGGGGACAGATGCACAGACAGAGGATGCATAACTTGTTTTTATAAACTCATTGGTCCTAAAGATATGATTAAGTGTTTGAAGGAGTTCAGAAAATGTAAGGATAAAGAAAGCTGACAAAACCTCAACCAAATTAGAGTTTCCAAGGAAAAATAAAAGAGATTCTGTGGCTTTCTACGAGTAACAAGGTAGAACAAGAAATAAAGACTGTCCAGAGGGGATAGGGTGGGTATAATCAAAGTATGACCCCAAAAATCAATGTTTGTGTCTTAGTTTTCAAGAAGGCTGATAGTGTGGAACAGGAGCACACAGGCTGAATGGCTGTGGAAATCAGTCTGTAAAAATGTCCCTGGTCTCAAGCAGAAGCAATATTCAAGTTGCTCCATGCGCTCAGATTAGGAGGGATTAATACAACTTCTAATTGGAGACGGTGCTGCATACACATGGGGGTCACAAGGGGATGAACCATGTCCTCAACAGCCAAAGCCTGATTGTCTGATCTCAACAGTAGACAAGACTTCAGATGCTATTTGGAGAGAAATAGTAATTAAAAGCTGTAGTTAAATTAATTAAATCATTTGCAAAAGAGGATGTAAATGGAAAATAGAATAGCATAATTTTATTTTTTTCGGTACTACATGCCATGCTAACCTGATATCTTTCTCTGATAGGATAACTGATTCTCTTGACAAAGAAAATGCAATAGGTCTCATCTTTATGGACTTCAGCGAAGCGTTTGCTATAACACCACATGGGAAATTATCAGTTAAAATGGAAGCAGTGGAGATTAGGAGAAAACCTGGAAGGGTGATAAGGAATGAGCAACAGGTGGAAGTGAAAATAGATTGTATTAACTGAAGGAGGACACCTGCAGCATTCCCCAAAGACTGGTCTTGACACTATCTTGTGTCGTATTTGCAGTAATAGCCTTGGGGAGCGGGATCATGCTAGCTGAGTTTGCAGATAGCACAACATTAAAAACATCATCAGTACAAGAACCTGCTGTGTTGTATACGTGGAATTTGGGACCAGAATAGTACAAAAGCAGAAGGTTGAGTGTATGCTCTGAGGGACAAACTATGACAATTTCTGTCATAAGCTGAGGCTCACAGGTTAGGGACACGTAGGTGAAAGAGTAACCTGGACATAGTGGGCAATCCCAGAGGATTTTGAGCCATGATGCGATGCCATGAAGGTATTTTGGGCAGTGTTAGTGAGGTATTCCTGTTTGCCCACATCCTGCTGCTTCTGCTGAGCTGCCGCCTGTGTTTCTGATCCCACTCGAGATCCGCTCAGCGCTAACAAGTGGGGAGAAGCATCTGCACCCGTGGCTGCCCCCAGCACTGGGAGCTGAGATTTTGGGAGAGGGTTCGAGAGCCAGGATCATTTAGGGCAGCAAAATAAATGCTGAGGTAGGATATGGTCGTTCACTGATAAATACCAAGTGAAAGAACACAAGTGAGGGAAAAAGAGCTAATGGACAATGTTGACAGAAAAACAAATGGGTATAAAATGATCATTAATAAATTTTCTGATCACAGTTGTATTCCCAGCCCTCAATGTGCCTTTCA
>NW_010305862.1:83354-94400 GCF_000700745.2 Antrostomus carolinensis
ATAATCATTTATAGGACATTGCTTTATCAGATTATAAGGTGTTGAGCAAAGACATAACAGCCTCATCCCATCCCAGTGTCCCTTTTACTCTTTACTTGGTGGATTTTGATTCCTTCCTGTATATCCTGGTTTCTCTGGGATAAAAGCACAGAATCAATTCTCTTAGGAAAGCTGCATTTTTAAGAAGACTGAAGCACCCGATTTGGTGAGAACAAAGTTCATAGGACCCTTTGTTTTAGTTTGTGGCCAGCCATGGTATGTGGGTTTCCATAGAGCTCAAGGTCTTTAGCAGTTTAGAGTTAGCCAAGTGCTAAGGTGAGGAGGGTTGAAAGCCAGGGCAGCTGACCCAAGCTGGCCACCAGAAGTATTCCATACCATAAATGTCACGCTCACTATAAATTGGAAAGTTTGCTAGGGATGGTTCATTCATTCAAAATATTAATCTTGAATTAATATCTTCAACTTTGTCACCTGGGCTTCTGTGTTACTTTTGGCCCTTCAATGGTCACCATCCCTAGAGGGTCTCGCCCGTCGTTCTGCTCCCAAGTCCTGCTGTCCTGCTTGTTGTGACTCTCATGCTTTCACTGGCTGAGTATAACTGTGTGTATTTTATATTAGTATTAATATTAGTTTTTATTATTATTCCATTAAACCTGTTTTCATTTCAACCCACAGGTCTCCTTTCCTTTTCCCAGTTCCCCTTCTCAGCTGGGGAAGGGTCATTGGGTGATAGAATCATAGAATCACAGAATGGTTTGGGTGGGAAGGGACCTTTCAAGGTCATCTAATCCAACTCCCCTGCAGTGAGCACGGACATCTTCAACCAGATCAGGTTCTCAGAGCCCCACAGCTGACTAAATGAAGACATTGTGGTAGGAAAGCCCGTTGCTTGCTGGCGGTGCTGCAAGAGCACTTATGGAATGAGCGGGTGCATTCCCCAGGGTCTCTGGGACATCAGTCGGAGGTGACTATCGAGAGGTGGCTGATTACAGGACTGGTCATTCAATCCTGAAAACATAGAGGAGGCAGCAAGACTAATTACATGAGGGTGGCACAGGGAATATTCAGCCTTCCAATACCTGAAGGGGGCCTAGAAGAAAGCTGGGAAAGGACTTTTCGTAAGGGCAGTTAATGACAAAACAAGGGGAAATGGGTTTAAGCTGAAAGAGGGGAGGTTTAGATGAGATATTAGGAAGAAGTTCTTCACTGTGAGGGTGGTCAGACACTGGAACAGGTTGCCCAAGGAAGCTGTGGCTGCTCCTCCCTGGAAGTGTTGAAGGTCAGGTTGGATGAGGCTTTGAGCAACCTGGTCTAGTGGAAGGTGTCCCTGCTGATGGCAGGGGGGTTGGAACTGGATGAGCTTTAAGGTCCCTTCCAACCCAAACCAGTCTGTGATTCTATGATTCTATAATATGCACTTTCTAGTACTTTTCCTCAACTCCAAAAAATACCTCCTGCATCCCCACCATTCCCAGGGCTGCGTTGCTGGAGGTGCAGCCGTTCCTGCCACATCCTGAGGCAGGGAAGGTCCCAGGTCCCATCCTCATGCAGTGTGCAGTCTTCCCCTCAAAACCTCTGCATTTTCTTTCTTCTTTCCTTTCTTTTTTTTTACTGGAAGCATAAATTAGGAGGAGTGGTGCCTGTAACATTTGCCAGACGTCGCATGGAAGCAGTAACACATGCTGAGAGCCTTGTATATCTCACAAATGTTTAAAATAATTCCACCTCTAATAACTCAAAATGTTTCCCTACCTTCCAGGTGAAAATAGCTCTATTCTCTAGATCTCAGTAGGGATTAGGGATTTAAATGAGATGATTGACATTTTACATCCAGTAAATTTTAATTTAAAAATGGGCCAAAAAAACCCCCAACAGTAGTATAATTTTCTAAAGGTGAAGCATTATGGGTTTTCCCAAGTTCCAGAAAACTATAATGGTGAGTCACTGGGAATTCAAGCATATAAAAGCAGCTGTTTGCTAAGCAGAACTGAAAATTTAGCAGGGAAAGGTTTTCCAGAGTGTTAGAGGTTGTGAGGTGGAAGAGACCGGTCATACACTGAATTTATCAGGGTCAGTCTTGCAGGGACAGGTCCTGAGTCCTTCTTAAATCACTGTTCACCGCTGTATTGCCTCAAAACAACACCAGTGTTTCAATATCCTTCTTCCTCTTTTTTTTCTGGTAAATCCTGAGATGACAAATCAGAATATCTGTAATGGGTATAAAATGTTTATGTAACTAGTGAAAGAGATAAAAAAAAATAATTAAATGAAAAATTACCTTTACATTGGTTTAGTTGCCCCTCTAACTGTTACTGATGTCCTCAACCATCATCTGTAGCCCCTGTGTCACAGCGTGTCCCAGGGTGCTGGTTCATAGCAGCCCTCACAAGTAGATGCTGTCAGAAGAGTTGCTGGTCCATGTGGACCAATAGTTATGGAGAAGTAACCTGGAGATGGTGCTCAGAAATGTTCCTGAGGGCTGTGTGCTCAGGATGGGGTTTGTTTTCATGCAGTTCATGTCTACAGTCCTTATGTCCAACTCTCAATAATACCCAGTTTAGTAGTGTTGGGGCAGGTCTATTTATTCTCTGTGTTATTTAATACTCAGATAACTACTGCTGGGGCATTTAATGAGTTCTTTAAAAAAAAAAAATTCACATTCTCACATACCTCCGGCCTTATTTCATGCGCTTAATGGACTCCAGCCTATGCTCTGGTAGTTAAAAATCTTCCATTACTATCACTCCAGCATTTTTACTGCTTTTTTTTATTTGCTCAATCATTTCACAGTCCAGTTGTTCAGTTTTGGTCAGGTGGGCTATAAAATATTCCTGTAACAAGTTCAATCTTTGCAACATCTCTGGCTTCCATCTATAATGACTTTGCACCGTTGCTAGTTTCTCCCAAATCACCGCTTTCAAGAACTAACAAATCTTCTTTGCAGGCAAACACACATCCCAAACACACACACACCTCTTTCCTAGCAGCTCCCAAACAGCAACTGTGTTTAGTACTCTTGGTTATCCTGTCTCCATTGGAAAGATTTTATTTAAAATTACCTGTATTTGAATAAATGAAAACGTGCAGTGGCTCAGCACCAGTTTACCCTGACACCTACCTGTGCTTTAGGCTGCTCTCTGGGCTGGTCCACAGTCCTATTTTCCTTGGTTTTGGGGGGTTTTTGTGTGTGTGGCTTTGCCTTCCAGTTTGTTTCATGGAACATTTGCCCAAGCAAGAGCAGGAGAAGCCTGGCTGAAGCCCTGTGAAGGGTCTGTTGGCAGAACCAAACCGTCGTGTGATGTCTTCAAGGCTTAGCCCACGCCAAGGGATTGTTGGGAGCAGTGGGTGAAGGAGAGGCTGTGGTGTTTCCTCTGACAGTGGGGAATGGGGACATAATGAGATTTCCCCTGCTCACAGGCATCTGTCATAATTTGATCCCTGGCTGGTGGGATGGAAGGCAGTGCTGAGTCTGCATTGAGCATCCTTTCCAAGCACTGGAATGAGCTGCCCAGAGAGGTTGTGGAGTCTCCATCTCTGGAGATGTTAAAAACCCCCCAGACTTCCCTGTGCAACCTGGTGTAGGGAACCTGCTTTGTCAGGGGGGTTGGACTGGATGATCTCCTGAGGTCCCTTCCAGCCCCCACCATACTGTGATTCTGTGATCCTTGTGGGGAATGTGGGCGATGCTGTGGAGGCTGTGCCCACCTGTCTCCTGCAGCCAGAGGAGCTACCCAAGCTGCAGGGAGGAGTGGAGAGCCCCGACTCACTCTGCCAGAGCCTCCTGCCACGGGGAGATGAGTTTCTTGGTGGTATGTATCTGTATGTGCTCTGGAGCCTCTGGGCACTCCTCAAGGACATCAAATCATCTCCCCGCTCCCAAAAGCTCCCTGTGCATCTGCCCAGGCCTGCCCCACCAGAATGACATCTACACCCAAGACACAGTTAAGGAATATTTTTCCCAGGCCAACCTCCATGTTCATGAGTCAACCCAAGGCTGTTAAGCTCAATACTGGATTCAGGCCCTTTCTGGAGGTCCTTGTTTGCTCTGTGGGCTCTCAGCCTTTTATTGGACACAGATTCCCATGTATTCACATGTGAAATAAGAAGCAGGAGATTTAATTCATGATCTATTAGGGATTTGTGGTGGAGCTGTGACTCTGGGTTCCTCTCCTGAAACCTGTGATGGGAGGGAGGAGGTTCAGCATCCGCAGATGCTGGTGTGAGGCTCATGACAATAGCACAGTGCTCACTCCTGCCCTGCAGCACTGTTTGCACGCTCACGAGAAGGGAGATTTCAGCATCTTCCTCAAACATTCTGCAGTTCTGTTCTTGGTGAGGAGGGGCAATGGAGAGATTTAAATTTTAGAATTTTAAATTTTCACAGAATCACAGAATGTCAGGGATTGGAAGGGACCTCGAAAGATCATCCAGTCCAACCCCCCTGCCAGAGCAGGAACCTAAATGAGATCACACAGGAAGGCGTCCAGGGGGGTCTTGAACATCTCCAGAGAAGGAGACTCCACACCCTCCCTGGGCAGCCTGTCCCAGGGCTCTGGCACCCTCACTGTAAAGAAGTTTTTTCTCAAGTTTAAGCAGAACCTCCTGTGTTCCAGCTCACACCCATTGCCCCTTGTCCTACCATTGGGCATCACTGAGAAGAGCCTGGCTCCATCCTCCTGACATTTGCCCTTGACATATTTATAAACATTAATGAGGTCACCCCTCAGTCTCCTCTTCTCCAAGCTAAAGAGCCCCAGCTCCCTCAGCCTTTCCTCATCAGGGAGATGCTCCACTCCCTTCATCATCTTGGTGGCTCTGTGCTGGACTCTCTCCAGCAGTTCCCTGTCCTTCCTGAACTGTGGGGCCCAGAACTGGACACAATACTCCAGATGTGACCTCACCAGGGCACATCTGGATTATTGTGTCCAAATTTATTTAAATTTTAAATTTAAATAAATTTTAAATAAGGGAAGTTACTTCACTCCATGTCTTGCATTCAGGTAGTTGCAGGTTCCCATGAGCTGGACCCTGTGTCACCAGCCTGTCGAGCTGGCAGCTCAGGTTGGATTGACTCATTGATTTACTTCATGTTGTAACTCGATGGAGCGGTTACAATATCTGTGGGGTTTACATGACAATCTTCCTCTGCCTGACTCACCTGGCTGGCTCTGATTATCTCCTTCCCTGTCTATCGTACCAGTCAGAATCACTTTCCAGTCCTTTCCCAATGGTAAACACCATCTCCAGCCCATGATGCATTTTGTATCTCTCCAGAAAGTAATACCTATAGAAGTCAGCACTTCAGTGATTGATGTAATTAAAATATGATGGATCAAGTCATTAAGATTCACCAGCACTGGTACACGTGTTCACAAATACACAACTTGTCTCCAACTATACCTGCCCCATCATCCCAAGATGACCTTGTTTTATTACTTAAGCTTTTACTCTGTATCAGGAAATTATGAACAGCAGAACAAACTGAAGAGTGGAATTAAAAACAAGAGTGCCTGATATATTTTTCTGCTTGCATTTACTTTGTCACTTCAAAATGACAGCCTTGAAATTCCTGCGTGATCTTCGGCATGTTCTGAAAATGACAGCTACTATAATTCAAATTTACTGCCGTATTTTTTTTTTACTAGTAATGAAGTTGTAAATGCAGCATTTCTTTCATTACCTATTCATTAAAGATATGACATGAAAACAGAGTTACCATGGAAATGGCTCTGTGAATTCTGAGTACATAATAAGAATTTCATTGTTTACACTACAGCATAGATAACTGATGGGTGTTTTTGTTGCTGGTAAAGTTATTTAGCTTCAGGAATGCTTGTAAGGGGAAAAAGGTTATGCAATTGGTCTTCCACTAAGTGCCTGCATCCAAGCAAAGCTCGGTAAAATCATCACTGCAAAAGATTTTTATGATGAAAAGGACTGAATATGTTTTGAGCGTTAAATCTTTGAGCATCATTTGGAGTCGAATATTTAAACATTCAAACTAGAGATAGCCTAGTTCATGTTTTACTAATAGTGTCATTGCAGATCTAATGCGTACACAGCTCGTATAACTCAATTAGCATACAGAAAAATTAGCAGGTTTTATACTTAAACTGAAAACAATAGGTTTTGGTAGCACAAAAGCATCAGATTTAATAAAAAAAACCCCAATGTCAACAGCTTTGTGAAAAGGTAAAGGTGCTGGAAGCCCTATTTTTGCACCAAGGCTTGTGATTTGAAATGAAATACTGAAAATCAGGAGCAGTGTCCTCTAACTGTATAGCAGGGATTGCACTTCTGTGCTGTCCTGCACCTATGGAAAGGATCTGGGTTTATACAGAATGGGACTAGGAATATTCTGAAATACCCAAATGCCACCATGACCCTTTGACAGAGAGATGGTCAGCAGCACTTTTTCTAGTCAGAAGGTTCTGATCTGATTCTGCCCAGCTCTACAAAACCCAGGGAAAAGGCTTGAGCCTCGTTAAGAATAAATGAGTCAGGATTGTCAATTATGCCACAAAACCCCAAATGCCTGTTTCTCCTTTGAAAACTAGTTAATTCCAGGGAAGGAGCCGTAAGGAGAAGCATTCTAGGTACTGTGTTATAAAACAGAGTGATGATATCTCCTTTGTGCCTTAAATAAACACTTAACTGTTCCTAGTTTTAAATAATAAATTATGTACATCTACACAAAGATGAGGAGTCTGAATGTGGCCAGACACGTCCCAAGTCCTTTGATGTCCATGACAAGATTCTTATTGATAATAAAGGCGCTGAATTGGGGTGTTTGATTTACATCAGTACCCTCCTGTTCCAGAGCCATTTGCACTAGGCAGCACTAATCACTCCTAATTGGCAGACTAACATTAGTGACGTCCCTACAGCAGCCTGTGTGTTCATCTTCCCAGGTCCTTTGCAGGAGGATTGTCTCCTCCCAAATCTTCCAGTTGGGTGGAGAGAACGGGCCATCCCAGTGGCACGCATGGCAGCGACAGCCCTAGAAACCAGGTCTTCCCACTCCCAGCCCTGTGCCGTGAGCTGGGCAGGGAGTGGGGAGACCTGCCCAGCTCACTTACCAAATTCTACTCTCTTGCTGGGTAAGTTACCCAGCAACTTACCAAATTCTACTCTCATTTTAGTAGAATTTGGTAAGTTTGGGGAAAAATTAGACATGGCAACCGTCAAACATAATAGCTTGAAACAATAAGACTGTAAAGAACATTGGATGGGTCACTACATGCAAGTAGCAGCCTGTACTTTCTCCCGTGAGCTAGCCTGCCACAGTGCAGTGATAACAATATTAAATCTGTCTGTATTAATAATTTGGTATTTCCAGTATTCTGAGGGACAGCTGTGGACTGCAGTTATTGCATAGTATGAATAATAATTTTGTAGGAAAGGATTGGAGTGTTATTCCTCTACATGTCTGAAGCTACTTTAGGAGAAGAGATTTAGGCAGTGGGGGGACGAGATGCTGCTCGATTCACCAATAACTTATAGTTCACCTTGGAGATTACATTTCATTGCCATGAGTGGGAAAAAAATGGTTAAAATACTAGATTTTCTCCTGTTCCTAGTAAGAATTATCTTCCACCTTCAGCTATTAGAAGGGATACTGCTGTCCACACACTTATTTTGGTGCATATTGTATGTCTCTAATGCATGTGTTCAGCTGGCACATAGGGATGTGCATTGGCTTTGGCTCAGCTCGGTCAAGTTACGCAGCAGCTGATGGGCGACCAACAGCATGTGGCACCAGAGGGAGAAGAGTTTTCACATCTTGCTGTTGATTACCAAATGAAATGTAACTCAGATTATTGGAGCTGCTCAGATTGATGATCTTGATAGTGTTTTAACTTTGCAGAGCATCTGCACCATATGTGATCCCACCAGTGTTTTGTTGGTTGAATCACTGCTGTGACAGAGCAAAGGAAAAGTGTTTAAATCATATCTTCTGTTGGAACCAGTAGGCGGTGTTTTGCTTTTGATAAAATTTCATCAGACACAAAGAGAATAGTTAAATGAAAAAGGAAAGCTATTGGAATAATAAACACACTGACCATCATATTAAAGACTTACACAGTAGGTTACATTTTGAACCTAAATTGTGTGTTTGAGTCTGTTTTATTTTTAAATGTAATTATGTTTTTCTTTCGGTGTTGTAAACTATTTTTACTGATTTTATATGTAAGGTCAGATTCTTCTGATTAGACAGCAGAGCACAAAGAGAAAACTGAAGCTGATGAAAGGTCTGGAGCACAAGTGTCCTGAGTTCATGGCTGAGGGAACTGGGGGTGTTGAGCCTGGAGAAAAGGAGGCTGAGGGGAGACCTTCTGGCTCTGTCCAACTCCCTGCAAGGAGGGTGGAGAGAGGTTGGGGTTGGTCTGTTCAACCAAGGACCAAAGGACAGGACACGAGGAAATGGCCTCCATTTGCACCAAGGGCAGTTGAGATGGGATGTGAGGAAGAATTTCTTTGCTGAAAGGGTTCTGAGGTATTGGAAGGGGTTGCCCAGGGCAGTGGTGGAGTCCCCATCCCTGGAGGGATTGAAGAGTCGTGTAGACACAGTGCTGAGGGACATGGGTTAGTTGGGGACTTGTCAGTGTTGGGTTCATGATTGGACTTGATGATCTTAAAGGGCTTTTCCAATCTCAGCAATAATAATCCAGGGCAGTGGTGGAGTCCCCATCCCTGGTGGTATTTAAAAGACAGGTACATAAGGTGCTTAGAGGTGGAATTGGCAGTGTTGGGTTTATGGTTGGACTCAATGATCTTAAAGGTCTTTTCCAGCCACTACAATTCAATGATTCTTCAACTGCCTCCTAAAATGGACCAAAGTGCCATAAATCAAAGACTATAGGAGCGATGTCTTGGTCTGAAGAGTTTACCTGGTTCCTCACATGGAGTCTTCCTCTGTGTAGTACTGCATGGAAAGAACGAACAAGAACTTCAGCCCTCTCTAAAAACCTCTTTGAGGGTTGGGAGGCCCCAGCTGCTGCCGGTGTGCCATTGCTGAAGGGTGCAGAAGCATTTGCACTACATCCAGCATCAGCTCAGTCCATAGGCAGCTTTTGCATGAGATCCACATTAGTCTCTGGAGTTCCCACATGTTCCTCACCACAGAAAATTTACCACAAGACATATAGATGAGACTGGGGGTATATAAATAACAGAGGTATTTCACATTTTACTATATTTTACAGTTTTGGTTCTCTGGGCTTATTTTCTACACAGCAGGGGCAATTTGTACATAATATCTTTGCTGCTGGACTTTGAACATTTATGCTCCGTGAAGTTAAGCAGCTGGTATAAAGCCCTTAGAAATAGAGTTTTAGAAAAGAAGTGCTGACACACTTTTAATTGGAGTGCTGGATGCCACCAGAGCACCGTGTCGTAAGCCTAGGTAGTTAGTGTATCTCATTTTGCAGCTTGCAATGTCCACGTTCTAGGGCATGACTGGTTTTATTTTTAATGCAAATGAGAGCTTATTTCCAGCTGTTGAATTGCAGGTACTGGGAGCTTTGCTTGCTCTTAAAACTGTTATTAGTAATTCAAAGAAATTGATTATCTGAAGAGCAGGCAGATCTTTGCAGGCAGGGGATAAACACAAATGTTTGCTGTCAGGGTGGTTTGTTTTTTTCAAACATTTATTAAAACTGCTAGAAACCATGCTGGCTAAAAGTGGAGTTTACAATTTTCTGAGTGCTTTATGTCTCTCTCAGAAAAATTCATTATAATAACAGAGTAACCAGGCTGACTCTATTTGTGTAAAACAACAGACTCTCTGGAGATACTGGAGGGGTAACAAAACAAATGTACAGTGTCCTGATAGAAATAAAAGTATTGATCTGATTAATATTGCAGCCTAAAGACTATATGTTATTAGGGTGTAATGAAATCTGGTTGTTTTGGTTTCAGAGCTCTAGCACTGCTGCTGATCACTACAACACTGAATTATTCCGAATTTGGTAATAGTCTGATGTTTTTGAAGATACCATCAGCCTCCTTGTTTCCTTTTATTCTTCCCTCCCATCCAAATGTTCTTTTTTTGTCTCTCAATATTCCGTAGATGCTTGAAATAAAGCCTTTCCCTCCTGCTTTTGCCCTTCTTGACAGAAGCTGAGGTTGTGGTTCATCAATAAAGTGAATCTGGCACTAAGACTCCTGGTATTGGATCCAAAATGCCACAGGCAAGTGATGCGAAGTGCTGATGCAATACAAACTGACTCTCATTGTTCAAATATATCTGAAAAATTTTTGATAGATTGTAGCATAAAGTTTTCTGCTGAATCAGGTATTGTCTGTACTCCCACTGCTGCCACAAAGTTGGCATAAGACCAGCATGAACTTCATCTCATCTGCTTTGGCTCCTTCCACAGAAATGCAATCATGTCCCCACTCCTCTCACAGATCAAATGTGTGTGCTGGGAAACCCAGGACTGGGTGTTACCAGCAGCAGAACCTCCACCTGAAATGAAACCTGTTCTATCACAGGGAAGAGAGGGGCTGGAGGTATCTGAGGTGCCACATCCAATGTCAGAGAGAACTTATCCATGGAGCAGCCATTCTTGCATGGCCCCCCTGGGATGCAGATGGTATCAGTGGGCTGTGGGTTAAACTCTTTAGCTGATTGTCCCTTCTCACTCACCAGTCTTTCCTTAGTCTTTTCCACAATCTGCAGTTGATCCCTCAGTGGATTTGCTGCTGGACCTGCTCATCATAGTCTGGTTAAAAACTGGAGCTGTTGCCTCCAGAGTGTGGAGTGATGGTCTTTCATACGTTGCAGTGAGTGCTCCAGCACTTTTCCCTCAGCTGTGCTGCAGTGAAGTTACTGGCCTTGGAGAGCACATCCCAGCTCCCTGGTGCCTCAGGTGATGTGCTCACATTTCCAGCTCATGGACAACCAGCTCGCAGCAAAGTGTATCTCCCTGTTATTCCAAGCAGCACTGGCTTCCCTCCCTTGCTCCTAGTCATGAAGTTGGGTTTACATAGAACTCTATCCATAGCTATGCCCAGTTTCATCTGGGCTGCATCAACAGAGGG
>NW_010305863.1:0-4158 GCF_000700745.2 Antrostomus carolinensis
GTGGAGTCCCCATCCCTGGAGGTACTTAAAATACATGTAGATATGGTGCTTAAGGCCATGGTTTAGTGGTGGCCTTGACAGTGTTTGGTTTATGGTTGGACTTGATGATCTTGGAGGTCTTTTCCAACCAAAACAATTCTGTGATCTTTAAGGATGTGTGTGCAGTGCCTGGCTGTGTTTGCACTGTTTGCTTCCCCACAGGTCCCTTCGAGTTCATATGGGCTTTGTGTTAAACTGGAGAGGAGACACCTTTCTTGTCATGATTTTTTTCCCCTCCTTTTGACTTTAAATTAATTAAAGTCTCTGAAGAGAATTGGTAATGGCATCATTTATATCATAGGAAAGCAGCTCTCCCCAGGTTCCTTATGCTCCCTAATAGGTGAAGCTGGTTTTCCTCAGAGAAAAAAAAAAACAAAACCAAAACATCCCTGTAGAGTTTCAGCTCAAGGTATGAAAAGAGAAGTGCATGAAACAGTGGGGTTTTTTTTCCATGAAAGCTTAAGGCAGTCTAGACCACTATTTCACCTTAAAAGTAAATTTCTTACTTATCTGTAGCCTCTTGGAGCCTTGCTTGGTGTTTTTTTAGGGCAATTCAGCAAAATAAGTGTGTGTGTCTGTGTTTCTTTGAAAATCTTTGCCTAGAAGGTGATGTAGTAAAGTTGGTGCATCTTGTCTGTCAGAGCAGTTGTATTAACATGAGCTGCCTGTGTGGTTACAGTTTATTTCATTAAGCTGCTAGACTAATAAAATTTAATTTAATTGTTGCCTTTGAGACAGGAGAAGCCTTAGCCTGAGGATTAGTTTAAAAAAGCAAAGCAGAAGGAGAAAACAGGTACACTCCTGAGATTTGGCACACAGTGCTGCTGAGCTTGACATGCAGCTGGAGTTTCCCGTGTCCCAGTGACAGGCAAGGATGGCAAAAATCTGAGAAATCCTCAGGATTTGTTTTGGGGAGCAATCAGAACTTCTCACAATTAAAAATTGTGCTGTTTAGGTTTTTTTCTCCGTCATGAAGCTGAACAGTCCCGGTGTTTTGAAGGGTTTTTATTTATGCAGTGGCATTTCAAGAAGGTGTTCACCAAACCACACCTTCCTGGGTAGTTTGTTTAGCTCTTAGGAATTCAATCTCCTCATTAAAGCACAGGTGGGTGGGTATCCACAGGTGTTGCTGTGGGTTTCTTGAAGGGGAGGATCCTAAAAAGTTTGATTTACCCATGAAACAAGTAAAGGAGGGTGGTTTAACAAATCAAGAGAGGTTTTCTTACTAAAATATCTTATTTTTTATCTTGTATAGGTGACATACAAATGGCTGAGCTATACTCTGGGAGTTCACGTCAACCAGGCTAAACAGTAGGTATTAGTACATCCCACAACCTTTTTGTTTTGTGGCAAAGCCTTGTTAATTAGCCCTGATTGTGGTTAATGTATTAAAACGATCTCTCTGGAAATATTTCAAACCCCTGGTGTGTCTTTTCGGGTACAGTTGGTTGTGTTACTCAACACGCCTCACTCCTGTCAGCAGATGTTGCCTTGATTTTCGGAGTTGTGTTTTAGAGAGCAGAGCTTCAGCTGCACATCTTATGCTTTATATCTTTAATATCTTAATATTTTTATTTCTTAAATAATTAGGTCAGAATAGATGTTTCAATGTTATATTCCTACAAAAATGTATGTATAAATATCTGCTTTCCAGGCTTGATGAGCACAAGTAAATGTTTGAAGGATGAGGAAGTCAGTTGTGTTGTCAGAATGTTTTGGCTTCTCCAAATTTAGCATAAAGGTGTAACCTTGTCTTGGTGTTTTTTGAAGAACAAAAATTACTATAACCTTTCAAATATCCTATAAAACAAAAAATGAGCTCTCAAGGATTCCAGGGCTGTTGCTACACAGCAAGATCAAGTTAAGCATAGGCTGCAACTCGAGTGCTGGGTTCAGTGTTGGGCCCCTGAGTCCAAGGAGGACATGGAGGTGCTGGAGCGTGTCCAGAGAAGGGAACGGAGCTGGGGAAGGGTCTGGAGCACAAGTGTGCTGAGTTCCCTTGTGGCTGAGGGAACTGGGGGTGTTGAGCCTGGAGAAAAGGAGGCTGAGGGGAGACCTTGTGGCTCTGTGCAAGTCCCTTGGAGGAGGGTGGAGAGAGGTGGGGGTGGGTCTGTCCAACCAAGGCCCAAGGGACAGGACAAGAGGCAATGGGCTCCAGTTGTTTAAAACAGTTTAAATGATGTGTAAATGTGAGTGTGCTTCAGTGATGGTGTAAACCTGACTGTAGAGCTCTGCTGGGAACAGTTCTGGTCATACAGTAAATTAGAAGGAACCAGAGAACTTTCTGCTGTGAAGAAGATGTCCTAGGTGAAATGGAGGCACCTTCTCATACCCTTGAAAAACAATCTGGAGATGGAGAAGTCCTCTGGCATCTTTGTGCTTAAAACTCTTTCCTAGAAGCTGGAAAAGTGCCTCATGACACAACTGCATTGTTTTAGTGAGCTGTGGTGGCTGTGGCAGCATGGGAATTGCAGTCAGTCTCTGTGGTGATGAGGATCTTCAAGTATCTTCACCAGATAACATCCTCATGGAGCTTGTGGTTGTGTCTCTACCCAGTTACGTGGGACATTCATAAATCAGTGGTCTAAGTGGGAGCTGAAAGCTTGAGTCTCAGCTTAATCTCATCACAAATCATGCTATTTCCTCCTGTTTCTGATCACCGTGTCAGTGGATGTCAGTAGGATTGTCTATACACACCTGGCAATGTGATCACCTACCAAAAATCACCAGTTCTTCTGTCAGGTGTTTGAGAATTGGGATGGTTTCACTGGGCTGACCCTTGGCTGGCAGCTGACACAGCCATTCACCCGCTTCCCCCCACCCCCAGGGGACAGGGGAGAGGATTGGGGGGCAAGGGTAACGAGGCTTGTAGGGTGAGAGAAGAACAGTTTAATAATAGAGAGAAAATAAAACTTAAAATAATAATGATACTAAAACAGTAATTATAATAATATTAATAGTAATATAATATGCAAATGAGTGACACCTAGTGCCATTGCTCCCCACCCACCCACCCAGCCTGGCCTGTTCCCAGATCACGATCCCGCAGGAGCCACAATCCCGACCCGAAACCGCAATCCTGGGAGAGCCAGAGCCCGAGCCAAAACCAGAGAGAGCAAGAGAGGAAGAGCCCCTCATGGATCTCCTGCCCATGGGGGACAGGAGATGGAACAGCCCCTTGGCAGAGCCCAATGCCCATGGAGCTGATCCATGGCAATATTCCTCACCCCTGAGATCTTGCAGAGCAGCAAAACACAAAGTCCTTCAACTTCCAGTGAGACCTGAAAACATCGGTGTGTTCTCAGTGTTCTTCTCCTGACAAATCCCAGCTGAACCCAAACCCCAGTGCTGTTGTAGCTGATAAAAAGAAACCAGCTCTGGCCCAGGACAAGAATGCTGGGTTGTAACAAGGGAAACCACCTTCTCAAGGGGAGACTTTGGAACAAGCTGCCCAGAGGATCATCTGCAACCAACTATTAAAACTTTAAGAGTTTGTTATTCATTTCCCCTTTGGTTTATATAGTTGTTGGACTGAGATTCTTCACAGTGGCAGAAGAGAAAAGTCTCTTAGTAAGATTAATTTCATCCTGGTTAAAGTCACTGTGCTTATGTGAAATGTTTCTGTGTCAGGCTGGCTTTGCTCTTTTCTATGGAAGCTTCACGGAAGGGGTGGTGACAGGCTCTTTCCTTTCTAGGTGATTAACACTGTGTTGTGTTTTGGTTTGTTTTGTGCAGGATGCTGTATGACTACGTAGAGAGGAAACGAAAGGAGAATTCAGGAGCTCAGCTCCATGTCACCTACTTAGTCGCTGGGAACATCATCCAGAATGGACACGTTGTGAGTGTGTTTTTATTTCTCAAAGGTGTCTGTGAGCTCTTGGTTCTCGTGTCTTCCATCTTGTTTTGTAATTTTGGGGTCAAAAGCTGAACTTGCTCATTTTCCAGGACCAGGCACAGGGTGCTAGGTACAAAATAAGCCACTATCTCTGTCCCAGCACACAAGCAACAGGGAGGAAAGATCACTTGGTCATGATTTGGTAATATTTATTTAATTAACTTAAATAAGTATTTTAAAATTTAAAATAAATTTTAATAAATTTTAAATATTTAAAATAAAAA
>NW_010305864.1:0-6642 GCF_000700745.2 Antrostomus carolinensis
TGGGATGGTGTTATGTAAATATATATATATAGAGAGAGAGACATATTATATGAATGTATCATATATATATATAAATATAGAGAGATATAGTATAAACGTTTATAGATATTATATGTGTATCTAAATATATAATTACCTATTTAAAAAATTAAAACCCTCATTTTGTAGTTACTAAAAAAGGACATTCCTAACAAAACTGGCACGCAAATCCATTCCTTAACAGCACGGGTGCAACTCGGAACGTATAGAGAGGTATGCGTGTTCATAGGCAGCTTACCTGCATCATCTTAACACGGGTATATTTAAGGTGTATGCCCCTGTGCAAATATTTAGATGTCTATATTTAGATATAGTAAAGAGAAAGAAAAGCTCCAGAACTGATCAATTCCTTCTGTAGGGATTATAGAGGACTCACTCAGCCGGCCTCATTTTAACAAGATAAAGGCTGCACTGTAGTAGGTCTGCATTAGTAAATCGGCGAGTGTGCATTGGCCTCTACAGTGTTTTGGCTTTGGGGTTTTTGTAAAGTAAATTTTACCGAACCTAAAAGAGAAAGAACACATAGCCTTGCACGTATGCCTGCATAAACATCACCAAGCCCAATTCCAGCAAACCACTGCTTAGAGACAGCTCAGAGTTGCTCATCTCTGTCGTATGAAAGGTCCTTGATTAAACTTGTTCCAAGAAAATGACCATACTCAAATTCAGAGACACTGTTTGCACTGAAACACGTGCACACACCCTGTTTTGAAAGGATCAGTAATGAATTGGGCATGCATTTTTTACTTAATACTACAATTACGACACCATACTTATTTCCCAGGTTCAAAGTGTTTCTGCCCCTACCAGTGAAAACAGATGCAGGCTATTTCTGGGAGAGAGAGAAAAGAAGAAAAAAAAAATCCAACAAAACAAAAACCCCACACCACTGGAAAGACCATATTTTTTTCAGCTCAACTCTTAGAAACCTTTTGTGACTGAAGCCCTAACACGATGCAAATAGCAATCTTTTAGGTCAAAACAAATCAGTGCCCTCCCTCAGAAGGCATTAAATACTATTCACAAATGGGAACACAAACGCCATCTCCAAATCTGTTTCACAGCATTTTACCAAATAAATACAGCAACGGAATCCAACTCCAAAATATACAAGTTCAATGCGCATTTGTATATGTTTACAGCAGAGTGAGTCCAGTGTTATGTATTTAACCTTAAATGAAGACGGGGCCTGCTTCCTACAAACCTGGTATAAATACATGCCAGTTTAGGAATCGGAACTCGCACAGCAAAACTACAGCTCTGACTACTGTATAAAAGCAGGTAGTAAAAGCTTAATTACCAGTAGCATTATGCTGTCTATATTGTTAAATGTGAACTCTGTAATTAAGATGTAAATTCACTTGTGAGCAGTGAATTAAAAAGCTCTGAAATGTAAAATCCAAGTGCTCTGTAGAAACATCAGAGACAAAAAAAATCAGGTTTTATAAAATTTTAAAATGAGAGGCATTTAATCATGTTACAGTATTAGAACATCCTCTTCAAGTAACAATTTGATAAATGTGGATTTTGGAATCAAATCAGAACTTGAATATGATGTCTTTATGTATAGGTATCTGTATTACTATATAATCACAAAATATAGTTTCTACAAACTGATTTACATGTGCACATTGGCAAAACATGAAAATACAAATATACTGTTTGTACTGAATATCTCTCTGAGCGTCTGTTTATAGATTTATACCCAAAATTGCTATTTTTCAATATTTTCATGCCAAAATTCCTTCAGATCTTTTCATGTGTATGTGTTTTCTTATTTAAAAATCACCCATAATGGATCCCTATACATGAGTCATTTGATAAGGTCACTTTTCTGTATTAAGTTCCCTGGAATACACCCTCCTTAAAATATGACAGCTAATCCATTTTGAAACTTATCAAAGCATGGGTTAGCTTGGTTTCTACTTTTGTTCATTAACTCCTAAGATTACATATTTATATTCAGGTGCTGAAACATGATGGTCTCTTTCCTTCTGTCTATGCTGTCTTCCTGCCAGCCCTCCTTTTCATGTTCACATAGTTTCTGCTACCTTGTTGTCTTATTGTCCCCCAGCCTCCTCTACACCCCCAAATAATACAATTTCCTCCTCCCCCTAGGAACCATCACTACCTTTCTATCAACCATCTTTCAACCAAGCAAGCGGCTCTCTGCCCTGCCAGTGCTGCTTCTTGGAGAACCAGAAATACAGTGCTGTACTTTGCATGTTGATAAACAAAGCAGTTGGCTTCTTCCCCCCCAGAGACTGAAAGTGTCACCTCCACCAGACTGGGGCCTGGAATTCCAACTACATTCTTGAACTTGGGTTTCACAGTTACCGATCAGTTTAGGGAAGGGGCGGAAAAAGAAAAAGATAAGAAAGAGATTACAGCAGCAAATAAACTGGGGCTAAGTGTAGCTTCCTTTTCTCAAGCTTTTCTGTAGAAATAAATAAAAATAGTAGCAGGGGAAAGAAAAAAGCAAAACAGGTATCAGTTTACTGAATTTTATCAGTGGATATAGAATAAGAACATGCATACAGACACACATGTGCACTAACTTATCAAAACGGACACTGCAAGATCTTACCACAAGGAGTCTATACAAAACAGAGGTAATGGAATCAGAGAGGGGAAGGAAAAAAATTGTCACGAGTGCCTGTACAAGTCAAGGGGCATCGCTGAGCAGCACCAACATTTCCATGTCTCTCTATGCATATAATTTTTCCTGTGTGCCAAACAATACATCTTTAGTCATCTTCACATTTTAATACTACAGACATTTCAAGGGATCCAAATAGCCAGATTCTTAAAACACAACTACCTCAAGACAACTGAAGTAAGATTCAGTGGCACTTCACAGAAGCCGCACAATGCATTGTGTCAAATATGTATTTACCAGAAGGAGCAACAAGCTCAAGCCATCTCGGAGGGAGCAAGAATACGAAAGAATCTGTTAGCTGCCGAGAATTTATTTGAAAACAAGTATAGTGTTACTTTGGGTGGAAATTTACCATATACCACGGCACCTTATTCAAAGCCTACCTGGAAAGTATCATATTGTTAAGAGTTTGAAATAAATATTGAAGTATCATCAAATATGTGATTTTTCTCTTTATTCACAGTCACAAATTAAAGAAACACAACTCTGGTGTGCTATGCTACAGTGAGATCAACATTAGAACAATAGTGTCACTGTCTACTGGTCTCTTACCTTTTGTGCTTCTCACTGGAAGGCACTTAGTGCATCCCTGTCCATACTGCTAATGAGTTAAAAAAACAAATGCTACAAAAGTTCCAAATTCTGCTCACCTGTTTGTACATAGTTGGACAAACTGTAGCAGGTTACTACTTTAAAGCCATCTGCTACTTCAATCTGTATTTAGCATTAATTACTCCTTGTTTTGATCTTAGGGAAAAAAGCTCACAGAACACAATCTCCAAATGCTCCTCAGAACTTTTCCACAGTGCATTTGCAAATACACAGAGCAAGGCTTTTAGCTTTTGCTGCTACACTCAGTTCCAGTGTATAAAAAAATGCCTCCATGAAATAACAGCAATTGCCTTACCATGTAATCGAACTACATTCAATTCATCTGGTCTCAAATAAATACTACATATTTTCTCCTCGTTTTATTTTCAAGGGCACAGGCGTGGGTATTTAAATGACTGGCTTCACTAGAAGAGAATAGAAACCACTCACATTGCTACAAATGAAAATTATTCTCTTGATGAAACACCTTTTCCAAAGCCTCTGACAAAAAGAAAGAAAAAGAAAAAGGAGCTGCACACACATTGCCTGTCACCCACCAAAAAAGGTCTGCTCCCTAAAGATAGTTCAGGCACACACTTCAATATGGATATCTCGCTGTTACCCCAAGCTCTTTTTTTAGTGTAAGTTTCTTCAGAGAAGCTGAAGTGCATTACTGTCTCAGACAGCCAAGGATAAGATGACTGAGGGAATTCAGTTGCTCTGTTTAATTAATACAGGATTATTTCACTTTCATTTTGTGAAGCTAATAATATGACTGGTGGAATGTCAGTAAAAATTAAATCATAAACTAGTGCAGTACCAAAGGGAAAACTTACTTTAGTTATGGAGTATTCCCAGCAGAAATCTGGAAAATCTTATACATATTTACACTGATAAAATACCACATGTACTTCATGGGATACTGCAAGCTTTCTACAATCCTTGTGGCATGTATTTACAGAGCAAGAGTTAACATTTTGAGATTATACATTAATAAATGAGTTGCAGTTATATTGTTTCTTGAATGTTAAGCACTACATACTAAACGCAGGAAGACGTTCAAGGTCAATGTCCTATTTTAGACCTTTTCAGCAGCTGTGATATTATGATAATCACACATAAAATATTCCTATAGAAAGAGTAAATTAGCCCTTTTCACTAGAAGGATTATTATGATAAACAACAAATCTGAAGGAGAACAAATTCAGATCTATCTTTTTTTTTTCTTCCCCCAATGCAATCAATTGCTGTCCCTTACTGTGATGGCTTTTCTATGCAGGAAGTAAAAAAACAAAACAAAACACCCAACCCAAACAAAAAAAAATGAACATTAGTTTGCACTTACATTACCTTTTGGCTTTTTTGGAGGCCTCAATTATGTAAAAATCCCTTCCCTAAAAAAACGCTTGCGCTTTCTGTTAGAACCAAACATGCCAGTTGACATCCCTTTCTATCACCTGTACTGCAGCAAAATGTAATATCCCACCAAACCAGAAGGGAAAGAAAAAACAGCTATTCCTCAGCAAGATTAGGGGTTTAGCTCCATCTAATTGAGGGATGAGAGGTGTCCCTCAATGCAGCTCTTCCCACTCCCCCACCAGCCCTTCTACCTGACTGCCAGCTCAAAGCGCTAAAAATAAAAGAAAAAGGAGCGTAAATATTTCCCCATTGAAGACACCAATAATCTTTACTGTGAGCTGACATGAATTGCTTGTTACACTGCCCTAGGATATCATGGCTTGAAGCGAGAGCGCACACACACGCACAGAGCCACCAACCATCCTCAAAGCTCCTCTAACGTGTGTTTGTGCATGTGCGTGTCGCGGAGGCTCCTACAACATCTGACTTGGAGCCAGTACACCTGCAGTACCAAACGTGTTCCCTCTAGCCAGCCTTTTCTACCCCCCCAAAACTGTCCCAGCCCATCTTCCATCCTCTTCTTCCTTTTTCTCCCCCTGCTCCCCCTCCCCTCCTTTCGCTCTGGCATTTTTATTATTAATGTTATTGCTATTATTACTGTCCAAGCATAAGCTGATCCACAGGTGAGCCTGTGTAATTTAACCCCTCAAGGACTAAATTCCTTCACATGTGCCAAAGACACAGGTTTGTTGTTGCCTCCAGCAATATCCCAGGAAGACGAGCGATGGCGGTGTCATATCATCACACAGCGACTTAATCTATTGCGACACCCAGGGAACGGGTAACTGAAGAGATTTACAGAACATGCTCTCTAACTGAATACAAAATGTTATCCCCTTTACCAACAAACTCAAGTCACATGAAACAAAGTGAATCAAATTTTACCCTTCTACGGCTCATCGTTTCCATGACTCTGCTTTATCCAATCCTATCACTGCATTAGTTGTCCCACTGTACATCTTCTAGCAATACAACATTTTTTTCAACATTTTTGTTCTCCTTCCTTTGTTCTTCTGTGTTCTCTGATTAACAAACAGACATCATGTTGAACTGCCAAGTAACATAGCCTCAGAAATCTTTTATCCATACACTAGATGACTGGAACCATCACTTACATCAGGGTTATCTCTACATGCTGTCTTTACATTGTCTGACATCTAATGCATGCTTTTTAAAACAATAGATTAAAGGGGCTGCACTTTTTAAAGGTGCAAGAAACAATAAATTAAACACTCACAGTTTAGCTACAATAAATACTGACAAGCAGGAAAGCATCTATTTTAAGTACTGAAAACCAAATCTGCTTGTCAAGCGGGGACTTTCCGCATGGGTGTCCTACTTTTGTTATCCATACCTATTAGGGAAGAATTCAGTGTAATACAGAAGTATATAACTGTTCTCTCCAAGATCAAGGTGAGATTCTCTATCTTCTAACATTTCACTGACCTGGGAAGCAAGAATTTGGCACGGAATTAATACTGGAGACAAAGGAGACTAATGAAATGTCCTCAGCTGAGGATAACCTGACTGTGCTGGTGAATCAAGAGCTTTCACCGGGGGAAATTAACAGCTCTGAAACAGTCAGAAGAAACTGGCAACAAAGGTCGAGTCCACGTGCTCAAGAGTAAACAAATCCTACCTCCCTATAGTACCTCCATAAGGTACTATCTGCCCTTATCTCTAAACATCTCGCATCTGAAGCAGGTAGAGGCTTCTGTACTGAAGGTAACATCTGATTTTTCTTTCTGTATATATACCTTCTTTTAAATGCATATATCAGCCGGCCAACTAAGCCCTTAATATTTTAAACTTTGTACATGTGCGTATTCAGACTCCAAGTCAAATGATTTCTTGGACACACAAGTATATAAACAAAGTACAGGAAGGTGCTAAACACATATCGTACTTTTCACAGAATCACAGAATGTTAGGGA
>NW_010305865.1:0-14628 GCF_000700745.2 Antrostomus carolinensis
GCGCTGCCCGGGCGGTCGGTGGAGGCTGCCGGGCTCCTCCAGCAGCCGGAGCATCTTCCCCAAACAACAGCGAACGCTGGGCTCCCTTCCCAAATTCCTCCTCTTTCCTCGGTGTTTTTTACACTAGCGAGGGTGTGATCGCTCACTGCTGGAGTTATAAATCCTTCCAAGTTGAATTGTGTAGAACAGCTTGGGTCTTGTGTGCTCTGCTTGGGCTTCAAGTCGATTAAAACCCCAAAAGATTTTCCTGTTTTGCCCTGCTAACGTATTTCTGAACAATAAATAGCTTACTGTTTATAAATGTGTCAGCCTTTTGAAGAAGGAGCCTACAACCTTTGTCCTTTCCTAGGAACTCTTGTTTCTGTAACTAAAATATTAAGAAGCCAATGATTCATCTTAGTGAATCTTCTAAAAACCCAAAAGCATATTCTTTTGGAATTATATAACTCCAAATAGTAAGTGATTCCTACCCCTCCTGCATCTGACATGTCAGCTCTTTGTTTCAACAGTACTATACTGAATAGAAAAGTAATTCTCTGTGACTAACGATATGATTTAATGTACATTTGGAAATATTCTATAATTGGCAGATGACTTTCAAGTACAGCTCTGGAGAGACAAATCCCAGTGCTTGGGATAGTCAAGTGAAATAAGTTATGAACTCATCTTCAAATATAACTTAATGACAGCTGAAATGATTTTGGCTTCAGTTGAAGTGATTACAAAGCTGTGCTAGTGTACTTTGCTTCCTATAACAGGAGTTGGGCTGAATCAGTGTGGCTTCTTTTAATGCACTGTTGTATTCATAGTTCATATGGACTATGAATGCCCATCTTTAAATCAGAAGGAGAATCAACTATTGCCTGAAATATTCTGGAGTTAGGATTAACTATCACAGTTTCAGCTGAGGAATGCTTCTGCTGTGTGATTTGTAGCTGTGTGTCCTTGGATGGTTGGTATTTTGTGTATTTTTACTAACTTAGTAAAAATATTGCTGTTGATAGTGGGAGAAGGAGAATGATGTTAAATATATATTTGTATTGTTTGCTGTAAATAAGCAAATGTTAAAATTTAGCTTGATGGCTGGGAGTTTAAGGCTGCAAATTAGTGAAGTTCCTCTTGAGCTAGTGAAGGGAGAACCTTTTTTGCATATGTAAATTATTTTAGGAAGTTACAGAACTGTGATTTATTTTACAAACAGTGTTTATGAAGTAGATATGACTGTATGGGTGTTAGCAAAATTGAGACTTTTTGGGACTATGGTAGTTTTTTGAGGTTCTAATTGAAATGAGAAATTAGAAGATAGACAAGCTTCTGCCTGCTTTTATCATGTATTACTTGATATGTGCATGCATACTTAAAGCTCCAAAAAGAGATGGTACTTCTGGTGAAAAAATGAATGTAGATGGTTGTGGATCTAATGTGTTTATTCTGGTATGCCTCTAGATTTTTTGTTTACTTTAGAAGTGAAGTCTTGCATTAAAACTCAAGTATTTCACATGTTAGGTAAAAAAAAGATTAAGGAGTGTGACTATCAACTGGTTAACTGTAGCTTAAAATGCAAATCTGTGTAATATCTGTGTAAAATAGATATGGTAGGCAGTTGTAGAGTTACCAAAGGACCAAATAAGATGAAGTGACCGTGTAAGACAAGTGGGAAATGGATGACTTCAGGAGGAGATATTTTACAAAACCCATCCTGTCATGACACTAACTTGATCAGTGACTATTTTTTTCTTCTTAGTTCTAATAATTCAATGCAGTTAAATGAAGGCAATTAGTAGTGCAAATGTATATGTAATAGGTCTGGCTTGTACTTCATGTGTTGGGTCCATTGAGTTCTTTTTATGATAGGTCACTGAGCAGGCAAATGAAATGACTTGTCTAATTTTTCAAACTGGGTTTTTTAGATTTTCAGTTTAGAATGGAGCATGTTTCTCAGTTTGGCTTCTTCCAGGTATGTGTGAGAATGTCTTAGTAAAGGTTTTAAGTGCTTAAAATAACCAGCTTAATTATGTAATAGCATTTTGATGTCTTAATAGTATTACATTTACTATCTGTATTAAACTGAAATACTATAGATCAGCCAAATTTCTTCATAAACTCAAGACTGGTTTGTAAGAATTATGTGATTGAATTGGTAAATCCTTCCAAGATGCTGAAGGAATAGAAGTGTGTGTACTATATAGACAAAAGAGTCAAAATTGCTAACACATTTCTAACCATGCTGAAATTTGGTTTCTAGGGAAAAGTCCTATGTCTAGACTTCCAAAATCTGTTAATTATAGTTCTCAAATGGAAGTGGTCATATTTGCATATTATGCTTATAATTGCAAATTATAATTTGTATACACACAAATTACATAATTTTAAATGATACAGGAAAAAAAGAGTAGTTTTCATAGTTCCAGGGTAGCCTTTTGGTTGAAAAACAATGTGGAGATAACTAGGATGCTGCAATAATACGTTCCTAGGTAGTATTATTAATCTGCATTTCAGAATTAAGAGAGGGCAGCATCTCCTCTTGCCCTAATTAAATCTTGTTTTAAGCATTTTGAAAGCATTAAAATCAAAGATCAGTATCCTTCTGCATAGTACATGGAAGTGATGATTTATCTTGTTGAAAACTGCTCAAGTATATGATGACTTGTCTCTTTGGGAGACAAATGTAAGACCTATTGTTTAAATTTTACTTTAGGCAGTCATTGAAACATTCATCTGCTGCTGAAGTTTTAGAACATTAAGAATATTTTGCAGCAGACTAGACTATATCCTTTGCTCTAATTAAGATGATTTACTTGAACATCAAGCCTTCCTAAAAAGGGGCTATTTTTACTTGTAGACCTTTAAAGAAGTTATAGATTGGAAGTAAACTTATTTTACACGTGAAATAAGGTGACCATGCTAATAGGATGAATTTGCAGCTGGTACTAGACAATGGGAACTAGAAGGTCATGTCCAATTATTTTCTTATAATAAAGTTCTGTAATTGAAGAACCTTGGGAAAAATGAGGTTCTTTGAAGGAGCAAGAGTTTAGTACGTGTGCATTTGTTTTTCCTATTTGCAACTGAGGTGCTCATCTTCATGCAAAATCTGGAAAATATTTTGGTGTGTGAAAGTGGTGCTTGTTCTGAAATCAGGCTTGTTCTTTGTCATTGCAAGGCACTGAGCAGCTTTACTTTGCAACCTTTTTTTGAGAGCTTTATTTTGAAGGCTGACTTTGTTTGCATTAGTGGTTATATGTAAATGTTGGTAAATGTGCAAGTGTAATTGTCATAACTTAGTTCATGAGTGATGCTGTAAAAATATTGAAGTAACTGGAAGAAGAGTTGCTTGATCTTCATTGTCTTCTTTCACATCTATGCATAGTATTGATTTATGACAAGTAGTTTGTCAGTGTTGGATAAAGTGTATGAAATTGCAGATGGAAGAAGCATAAATAAATAGAATATGTTGATACTAGACATGTTTTGTAATGGGGAGACATTAAAACAAGTGCCTGACACTTGCTTGATTTGTGTAATGTTAAATGTGGAGGGGACTTTGTAATCAAAGTTAGGGCAGCTGAAACCTTTGAGTCCTGGTGCAACTGCTGAAAGATGACTTTTGCTTCTCTGTAGACTGTACTGGTGGAATTCTTCTGGAATACTGTGAGATTTGAGGTAAAATCTGAAATTGGCTAGACTTCCTTTAAAATTGTCAACAAGATGATATACAGGAGTAACAAGCCTTCCTATCAGTAGATGGCTGTATGTGCTAGCTGTTTATTGAATGACTTTGCTGAGCGATGTGTCTAGTAGTGATCAGTAGAGGCTTACTGGTTCTTGTGTCCAATTTTTAGTATAAAATAATCAAATAGACCAGTACCTCCCTAAATATCAGGGAGAACGGAGTGAGGAAAAGTGTAGTGACTCTCTGCATTGTTAATACAGAAGGATGTTAACAGTCTGATTTTTCTAGCAGGTAAGGAATAGCTTTATAAAAATGTTTGAAGTAGGAACTTATAAATTAAAGTTCCTTAGAAGTAATTGATTTTGAATAAATCTGTCTTGGTATGTAAGGGCTTCTGGGCATTTAGCAAGGATTTTCTTTAATTTTTCACAAGTCAAATGCTAATGTTTCATAAATCTAAAAGATGTACTTGATTATACATAGTGAAGTGACATGCATATGTTGTGATGTCAATAATCAGTTTGCTACTGAATCCTCCACTTGTCTCTGAGGACAGATGTTTCATGGCATGGAACAGACATGCGTGGTGCTGCTCGTTCCCAGTCCCTGATGATGTTACATATGCTCTGTTGCTCTATAACCTCCAACTCTCCTTTGTTTCTCATTGTAGTCTAAATCATATGAGCAACACTTGTTTCAAGTGTCCTGCTCTTGGAGGCTGGCAAGACACTTTATGAAGGTCATAGTGTTTTGTAAAGCAAATATAGCTGAAGAAATCTGATTGGGTTTTAAGATTACTTGGAGCATCCTATTAATGTGAATAAAATAGTTTTGTAGCTTGCCCTTCAGATAAAGATTTGTTTTCAGACAGCAAGTGACTAAGTTGTCTTTCTTAGAGGTTAACTAGAAAGAAGAAACTCTTCTGTTGTCTTCTAGTAATCAGACTTCAAAACAACAGTTATGAAAACATGCCGGATGAATTATATATTTGGAAAGCTCAGTGTGAAGAGAAATTTAGTGACAGTAATAGGAATGGATATGGTGTGATGGTAGCACCATAAACCAGGGGAGACTGACTTTGGTTCTATTTCTGTTTTCTTAAAACAGCATGGAAAGTAATAAAATTTGGAGTGAAGAAGGGATATTTCAGACGTTGTCCCTCATGTGTCAACCTTCAGGAACACTTAAGAAATTCACATTTTTGTAAGGGTTGGCTTTTTACTCTTACTGCAGTGAAAATGTATTGGGAAAGTCATAGGACTCATTAACAATTAGATTCCAGTCTTGGTCTCTTAAAAAGCTGGGGAAGTGATTTATCAGGTATTCCAGTCATGTTAACAGGGCTGCTGCGAAATGCGGCTGAAGATAATCATACATACTTCACCCTCGGCTCATCTGCTCTGAAGCATGACTCTAGCCTGCAGCCACTCACCGATGAGCACATTTAGTCAAAAGCTGACTTCTAATTCACTTGCACACTTACTTTGGCAGTCAATGAGAGAGATCGAATTTAAAGGTTTCAAATTTAAACTGACATGGTTTGTCACTTTCAATCCTTTTCGACACTAGCCATGCAAATTAAAACTGTAACCTTCTGAGTGCTTATTTACTGGAGAAATCAGAAAGAAGGTCAGTGGCTGCTCTTCTGGCCTGTGGCTTGCTTGACTGAACTTGCATGTACTTTAAAAAAACCAATGTACGTGACCTTTCTGCCCTCTGAATTCCCCCCTTCCCCCCCAAACTTCCTGGCTGCTCTTCTGGCCTGTGGCTTGTTTGACTTAACTTGCATGTACTTTAAAAACAATGTACGTGACCTTTCTGTCCTCTGAATTCCCCCCTTCCCCCCCAAACTTCAAGTATAATTAAAAACCAAAAGAATTTAGGGTGCGCTTTGATTTGAAAGAATTGGATATCAAAGTTCAGAGTTGAGTAGCCTCTGAAAGGATTCAGTGTGGTACTGCATGACTTTTTAATTAGTATTTAGCAGTCTCAGTAAAAAGCATGTTTAAATGGATTAAGTGGTAACTGACACACCTAATATTTTATGGTGAATTAACTGACTGTTCTTAGCTGAGCTCTGCAGGAATTTTACAACCTTAATGTTTACATTATTAATACTGTTTTTCAAGTAGAAAAGGATGAAGGACAGGATGTTTACACTGGGGAGATGGAGTATCTTGATAAAATGGGATTATCTACCCCTGAGACCTGGGAAGGCAAGTCTCACCTGCACAGTGGGTGCTGCATGGTGGAGGTGGTAGTTGTTCTGGAAATGGCTTAAAAGCTGTGTATGGATAACTAGGTGTGAGCTCCAAGTGCATCACTAGTTAGGAAATTAATATCTTTATGCCCTTAAGATAAGGCCATAAGAGCATATGGACTAATCCTGATATTTCCTGATCTCCTTCTATGACAAGGTGACGTGCTTAGGGGATGAGGCAAGGCCTGTGGATGTGGTTTACATAGACTTTAGTAAAGCCTTTGACACCATTTCCCACAGCATTCTCCTGGCAAAACTGGCCACTCATGGCTTGGATGGATGTACACTGGTCACTCGTGTACACTTTTACCAAGTGGTAAAGAACTGGCTGGATGGCTGAGCCCAGAGAGTTGTGGTGAATGAAGTTAAATCCAGTTGGTGGCTGGTCACTAGTGGTGTTCCCCAAAGATCAGTGTTGGGGCCAGTTCTGTTTAGTATCTTTATCAATGACCTGGATGAGAGGATGGAGTGCACCCTCAGTAAGTTTGCAGATGACACCAAGTTGGGTGGCATTGTTAATCTGCATGAGGGTAGGAAGGCTCTGCAGAGGGATCTGGACAGGCTGCATCAATGGGCTGAGGCCAATGGTGTGAAGTTCAATAAGACCAAGTGCTGGGTCCTGCACCTGGGTCACAACAACCCCATGGAATGTTACAGGCTTGGGGAAGAGTGAAGAGATGCCTGGCAGAAAATGACCTGGGGATGTTGGTTGACAGCTGGCTGAATATGAGCCAGCAGTGTGCCCAGGTGGCCAAGAAGGCCAATGGCATCCTGGCCTGGATCAGCAATTGTGTGGCCAGCAGGACTAGGGAGGGCCTCTTCCCCTGTACTCAGCTTTGGTGAGGCTGCACCTCGAGTGCTGTGTCCAGTTTTGGGCCCCTCACTACAAGAAAGACATTGAGGCACTGGAGTGTGTCCAGAGAAGGGCAACAGAGCTGGTGAAGGGCCTGGAGAACAAGTCTTTTGAGGAGCAGCTGGGGGGACTGGGATTGTGTAGTCTGGAGAAAAGGAGGCTGAGGGGAGACCTTCTTGCTCTGTACAACTACCTGAAAGGAGGTTGTAGAGGGATAGGGGTTGGTCTCTTCTCCCAAGTGACAAGCAATAGGACAAGAGGATATGGCCTCGTGTTTCACCAGAGGAGTTTAGATTGGACATTAGGAAAAAAAAATCCTCACCAAAAGGGTTGTTAAGCACTGGAACAAGGTGCCCTGGGAGGTGGTGGAGTCACCTTCCCTGGTGGTATTTAAAAGATGGGTAGATGAGGTGTTTAGGGACATGGCTTAGAGGTGGAATTGGAAGTGTTAGGATTATGGTTCGACTTGATGATCTTAAAGGTCTTTTCCAACCACTATAATTCTGTGACTAGGGAATTTCATTTTTTTGTGACACACTAGATACAACAGTCCATACGTCCTAATCTTCAAGATGATCAGGGGAAAAACATAATGCTTTGCAACCTTGAGAAGGTCTGTAGGCCTCTTGCTGATCTGATTGGTTTGAAAATGGTCATTAAGCTGTGATCTGAGTGCCTTACTACCTTCACAGAGGTAAATAAAGGTGCTAAGAATCCCTTTAAACTGGTGATGAAATGTCTGGCCAAAAAAGTGCAAATGAAAAAAATAAAGCACAGTGCTTTAGCAATGGATGATTAATTCTTAAATATAAGAACTGGTAGATTTTGTATCTTTGCATCTCTTGACATCTTTGATTCAAAATGAGATGCATTTTTAGACATTTGATTTTGATTAAATTGTTAGGTTCTTTACTGAACTGTCAATGACTTGGAATATACAGTAGATGAAGGCTGTTTGTGACAATGAGCAAACGAAAGAGTAGCAACTGAAGAGGTGGAATAAAGAAACATTTTTGTGAAGCTGAGAGCTTTATTTTTTGAGTGTCTCAACAGCTGAGCAATGCATGTGTTACTCTTGGTGCATTTATCCTATCTTAAAATATTTATTTGCTTGAATTCAACTTTGTCATATTTCTCACTTAGTGTTCTTTTGTTTTGTGTTGTCATTTTTCATCCTTTTACCTTATTGTCAAGGTAAAATTAATAAGAAACTGGAAAGTTAAATGGATTTCCTTCCTCCCTATTCTCCATTTCCAGTTACTGTTTTGCTGGCTGCCTTCCATTTCTTATTTTGATGTGTTTATCAGGCTTTTGGCTTCAACTAGCAGCTCAACAGGAACAAAGTTGCAAGGCAGCAAACAAATGTCAGTTTAATTCTTGCAGTTGGTAAATCTTTCACTTTTTTTGGCCTATATAGGTGTTCTTTTATAGCTGTTTATTTTATGGGAAGAATTTCTTGACAAAATAATTGGAAACCTAAAAGATTAGAAATCATTTCAGTAAACCTATTATTCTTGCATTTAATCCAACAGAAAATTTGTTTTAACAACTGCTGTGCTGATCTTGGTATAATGTAGTGACAGTGAAAATCTGAAGTTGCAAATCCTTTGAGGATTTACTGATTTTCTTCAATTTTATTAATCCCTTTGGATTGTATAAAAGGAATAGTCAGTAGAGGAAGGTGAGTTTTCATGGGCAGGACAAAGAATCTAAGAAGTAGTCAAAATTGCTTCTGTTACTGCTGCATTTACTGGGTGCTTGTGGTGTTAAAAGCATCTGTAGTCCCTTACTGCCTCTGATTATCCAGTATCAGTACGCTGGAAAGCAGATGTGTTTGAAAGCAAAAATATTTTCAGCCAGTTTTCCCTGCTGCTTTGGGACAATGTTTTTAAAGATGTAGAAATGGAAGGACTGCTTTTAATGCAGTTATTCTTCCTTTCATATGTCTCCTTTTCTGGTTACTGATAATGACCAAAAGTTTTCATTATTAGTTCTTTTTGATCTGTGTCCTAATTAACTAGAGGTGGCAGTGAAGCACCAGTCCTGTTGTCTCTGGTCAGCAGCCCCGTTTCTGCTCCCTGAGCTCATTAACTCTCAGATACTGAGGATCTGATCTTTTTGTTGTCTTTCTCCTGCTACCAAGCAGAAGTGATGCGCCCTATTGCATGCAGACCAGAGTGATACAGCTCTGTGGGGTAAACCAGTGAAGTGAAAAAAATAATCACCGTCCTCTCTTCTGCCCACCTCCAAACTAATGTTAAATGATAAACTTCACTTTTGCAGAAGTGAAAAGCACTAAGATCCATCATATCTGCTTGGTTCTTTCATTGCTTTTTGTTATGCTTAACTGTACCTTATACTCCACTTCCTGAGTTTGAAGGAAAACAGGCTTTTCTCTTGTAGACTTGCCTTCACACAGTTTGAGTACAGTGGTCTTGGTCCATTTGTACAGTCATGGAAGTTCAGAAACCTGGAGTGGCTTGTCACTTTATGAATTAACTATTTCATTATCACTTCCAGCCTGCTTTTTTTAGAATCAAGTCCTAATTTCAAGGAAGAAATTCATGTTGCAATTGTCTTCTGCCTTCCTCACAGGGGTTACCTTAAACTTCTGTGGTAGATGGAGAAGTTTTTTGAAGTGAAACAGTTTCTTACTAATGACTTGACTCAATTTCTCCATTTAAGTCTTGATGTGTGTGGAAGAACCAAACTGTTTCACTTTCTGCTTCACAGCAGATAGGTTGCAGTGATATCTTTAGCTCTAGTTAACACTTGTTTTTCTAGAGATATCCTAATGATATCCTAAGCTGACCAGTCTGCAAGCTGAAATGTGGCACCTTAGTACTAGATCTGAAGACTGGAAAGGACTATGGTGGTCCAATTTGTCTTGTGTACCACAAAGTGGTCTTAGAGATTATTTTTCACTTTTACCCTTGACCTTTTTATTACACCATGCATCCATGGTCTGGAAAAACGATTATTTTTTTATTGGCCTACTGTATGAAAGTATACAACAGAAGATTTATAATGTTTTTAAAGCTTACTGTATCTGTTCTTCAGACACTCTTTTCTGCAGACACTTGAAGTCTTCACAGAAGCCTGTTAATACCATGTGAAACAAATGTTGGGAATGATGTTAAATATAGTAATATGAAATGCTTGGAGAGATTTAATGACCTTCTAATATTTCTTCCAGCCTTTTTTTCTGTGAATTTGGAGATCTTGGGCAATTATGAAATATTAATATGAGCACTCTTTGTGTGCTTCACAGAAGTGTTCCACAGTGGGTTTTCCTGTAGGATACCTGTAGAACATCTTAAATATAGGGGATTTTGGGGGGGGGACAATCTTTCTGTTTCCTTCCTAAGGAAAGTCAGGAGCTGCACACAAGCACTGAGTGCTGTTGGTGATCATTTATCACAGTAACTCTTGCAGCCAGATGTGTTCTGTCTGTGTCTTAAAATGCAGCTCCTTCCTGAAAGCCAGTACTGGGTTAACTGAGACTGCAGGGCTTAGAGAATCATTTTGTCAATGGCACTTTTCATGTGGCTTCACTATGTAAATATAAAAAGTTGATGCTAAAGATATAAAGGCTTTAATTGGTAACTGGCCTGTTTGAAATCAGTGTTGGTTGCATCTTTCTGCTCAGCCATCTCATAGGTATTTGTCTTTACATAGCTTGATCACAGGCTTAGGCTCACATATATACTGAATGCTGTGGCTGTAATAGAACTACCTTATCTTTGGGCACAGCATTTCCAAATACAATTGAGGTACGAATGGGATCTGAAATAGCTTTGGCCTGTGCTGTTCTCTTGATGTGTACTTTAACTAGTAAGACTGCTGTCAGTCCAATTTGATAAGTGTTGAATGAAGGTTTAAAAGAAATACTTTGACAGACTTTTTAACTTTAAAGCTCTTAGAATATCACATTATCAGCTGATTAAATGGAGAGTGCAGGGAAACTACCATAATGTTATTTATGATTCACTTCATAGATGTGCTTACAGAATTTACAAATCTCTTGAAATACTAGGCCTTGTTTGGTACGTTCATAGTTCAATATAAGGTTAATTAAAATTGCTGGTGTGTGTTTCATTATCACATAAGTGGCAAGTAGCTGGCTGTGAGATCAACTCTATGAAGAACTCTAGACAAATTATCCTTTTTAAATTAATGCACCTGATAGAAGAAAATGGATGTGATTTGCTTTTTTAACCAGTAGATCATAGTTTCTTTAGACTTCAGTGGTATGCTGAGCATTATGCTAACGTAATACACTTTGCTTCTGAGTAGCTTGTAAGTCCTCAAGGCATTGATCCCTTATTTTTGTCAGAGGGCTCCAAGCAAAGACCAAAGCTTTCAATGGCTGGTTGTCTAGGCTAGAAGGCTACCTGTTATGGTGGCTTACATGAAAATGATGCTGAGATATTAGCTGCTCTAGGCACTAACTAAAGTACTCGGTTTGCTGGATAACCTCCTGCTTGGTCTTTCTGCTGGGAAAAACAGGGAAATAGATAGAAAAAAAAAAATCAGAAGTACTTTTCTTTCCCACTTGGATGAAGGAAGCTGTAAAACTATAGGTATCCTTCTGTACGGTCCTTTTGGAACCCTTTAACGTGATATTAACTGCATTGGAGTAATACCTGGCTAGAGCTCAAACTTGTAGTTTGTAGTAAGTAAATTTTTCAGAGTAACTATTCATTATTTCTAAGTCTGCAAAAGGTGCTGATCATGTAGGTATGTCTTGTTAGCATTTGTATGAGGTATTTTTGGGCACCTCCTTTGGAAGGTTTTGTTGTTGTTATCAAAACAGATTTGAAGCTTTTCTGTGGAGTCATCTGAAAAGAGCTGAATGCAGAGAATACAGAAAGCAAACACAGTCCTTTTATTCAGACTTGGCACCTTAAAACATGGCTGTGCACAGTTGTCAGTAATGGATGTCAAGCTGTGTTGTAATAAAACAAATGTTACAGCATTATTTTCCCTTCATTTTATTGATGACTAATTAGCTATTTGAGCTGTATCAATTATTGTCAGCTTTTGGTAATAACACCTCTTCACCTTACAGTATTTCATTCTCAAGACAGCTTTCGTCATATGGGAAAATTTTTACATGTACCTAATTGAAATCCTAACAGAATAATGGATGCAATTTCAAACTAGGCCGTGAAATAAGAGCAGATGGCCCCTTCAGAAAAATAGATTAATAAGAATAGATACTCCTGGACAGCTACATAGTTAATCCCTTGCTTCTTGTCAAAAGGCACTGCCAATAGACAGCTACTATGCAAGGATAAAATAAAAGCTGCATGAATTTAATGATAAAAAGCTTTTCCTCATTCCCAGCTCTTTCTGATAATTTAGTGTTCATATTCTTAACATACAGCTACAGTAAATTGGAATAGTAACCTGTTAAATTAGTTGTGTGTCCCTTCAGAAAGGGGCTACAAAAATACTACAAAAAGCAATCTTGGGAATGTATTTCCATTTATATTGAGTGAAGATTCATTCTGGCATTTCTGGTATTTTCTTGCACCGTGAAACACTGATAATTGAGTCTTTAAACCCTCATATCAAATTTGGTAGAGCTATTTGTGCCTATATTTCTTCATGGCTGGAGGAAGAGATTAATTTCTCTTGTTAAATGTTCTTATTATGAGTGGATAGTCAGATCTTTTTTCAAATCACTTAAGCACCTTTATTTCTTGGGCTCATGTGAAGTAGCACATTCCTGCATTTTAGGTCGTTATTCTGTTTGTAACTAGGTAAGTCATTAGTGTACTTGGTCTAAAATGATTCAAGAAGTGGGATTTGAAACTTAATATGCACATGAACTAGTCTTTAAGAAGACTTATTCATGGGACCATAAGTACCCTTTATGACTGTTTCAGTCTTTTGTTCTTCCCAAATACACTTTTATGCTTTGGTTCTCTCTAGTAGCAAGGAGGGACAGAACAATCTACCGTATTAAGTGGTTGTTGCTGTGTCAGCTGTCCTTCATCCTTTGGGCACCCCCACCTTGATTTTCTTAGCTGCATTTTTTTTTAAACACATCCCCTTTGTTCTCTGCCACATCTACAAGGTAACTTGATGGTGTACTTGTGTAAACTGGAACATCAGAATTTCCTTTCCTGTAGAGAAGCAAATTAAACATCACTGAACCAAGAAGTAACGGCACCTCAGGTTCTTGGCGCTCGCACTTTCCTTATTGTTTCTTGTCAGACAGATGTGGTGAAGGAGCAGAAAATTTAATATATTGGATTATAAAGGGAAGTGGGGGGCAAGCAGGGCAGGTGTCTGGTTAGTAGCAGCTTCTGCATTTTCCCAGTGCTACTTGTGTCTTCCTGTGACCAGTTTGGCTTTGGTTTTGCTGTCTCAACTTGAATGTAGGTTTACTTCCCTGCCTGGGAATTATTACAGTATATGTAAAGATGTCAGCTGCCTTGTGCATGTGACATTTCTTAGTAGTGCATTCCTGTGTAAAACTTGTAGAAATGTACTGAAATCCACAATTTAAACTATTAAATATAGAAATTACTTCCACAAGAAAAATCATAATGCACACAGTCCTCACTGGGAAAAAGTTGTAGTGTTCAGTGAAAGGTGGGATTTTGAAATCAGCTGGATTAAAACTAACATTTCTAAAACTCATCACATACACAAGATAATGTGGCTTCTGCAACTGCAGTAAGAAGCATCACATTTTCCACTTCTAAATAGACACTTAATTTTAAACTGTCTTTAAAACAATTTGTAAGACAACTGAATTTGCAATATCTTGCTGCTGACCAGTTGCATGGAACATCATGCCAGTATTCTGCTTCTTACAGGTGTAATGTAAGTGTGTCTATTGGAAAGAAACTTGACGATGGGTTTTCAAAAATACTGTTTACTGAAGAAAGATGCTTTTCTATAAACAAATTTACTAAGCTGAAATATATGACTTATTCAGAAGGAAATGTTTAGTTTTACTTAAGCTAACCATGAAGATACTTTCTGTAGGTAAAAATTATTATTCATAACTGTTTCCTGTGGCAAGTAGAACCATACCATAAACGTTGATAAAACTGTAGAATATTTTGACTTTCTTCTCAAGGTATGTCTCAGCGAAAGCTTACTGGCATAAGTTGGTAGTTATTTCAGAGATTTATGCAGATATAAATTATGAATGTCTGTTTAATTTTTTCTTAATTCTGGAAAATTCAGTAATGTTGTATTAGGTGAACTTAAAAAAAATACTAAATTAATAATAAAAATCTTTGACAGATGCCATAAAAGTTGGAAGGTTGCTTTCTTCAGTGCAGGTGCTACAGGGATAAGCACATGGTCTTACATAGAATAGGCTTATTGCAGACTTGGATCTCAGTTCTTCCCTGGAGAAACTGGTCTGTTGGCAGAGATGTTAGTTCTGTCCCTTGTGAGTTACAGCTGGAATGAGTCCATGAGCTGGATTTTCAAGGCTTATCACTCAAGGTTTATCACACTAGGGAAGTTTGATCTTGGTCTAAAATTCCATGAAGTGATTCAGCTGATTTTATGAGAAGAAATTTAATATAATAATATTTGGAAACAATTGAAAGTGGTAGCAATCTGCTTAATTCTGTGTAATATGTATCTTTATACACAGGAAAGATATTTGGATTCACGTGCTATTGAGCATGTAAAAGGGATAGTAATTAATGTTATCTTTGTGTTAATTAAAAATTAACTTCTATGCTAAGAGTTTTTAACATTCAATTTATGTTGAAGTTCTTTTGTGCCACACTGCCCAAGTCCTAGAAAGCAAAGGAAGGGTCCAGGAAAAACAACTGCCCACTGTAGAAGATCAGGTTTGGGGGC
>NW_010305866.1:0-2790 GCF_000700745.2 Antrostomus carolinensis
AAGGACTGCACACCATGGAAAGGACTCATGTGGGAGAAGATCGTGGAGGACTGTCTCTGTGAGAGGGACTCTGTGCTGGTGTGGGGGAAGAGTGTGAGGAGTCTTCCCCTGGGGAGGAAGGAGCAGCAGAAACAGCATGTGATGAACTGACTGCAACCCCCATTCCTCACCCCCCTGTGACACTGATGGGGAGGAGGTAGAGAAATTGGGAGTAAAGTTAAGCCCAGGAAGAATGGACAGATGTGGGGAAGGTGTTTTAAGATTTGGTTTTATTTCTCATTACGCTACTCTGATTTGATTGGTAATAAATTAAATTAATTTCCCCAAGTTGAGTCTGTTTTGCCCATGATGGTAATCGGTGTATAATCATTCCCCATCCTTATCTTGACCCATAAACCCTTTGTAATCTCTCTCCCCTGTCCAGCTGAGGAGGGGAGTGATAGAGTGGCTTGGAGGGCACCTGCTGCCCAGCCAGGGTCAACCCACCACAGTCCTTTTGATCCCCAAAGTGGGGCATGGGGAATTTGAGATAAGGATAGTAATTGGAGAAGTAATGGACAAAACATGGAGTGTACACAGCTAGAGAGTGAAAAGTAGAAAGATTGTGGGGAATTTTTGTTGCAATTATGATGAAGGGATGAGGAGTGGATTGTGTGTAAATTGTCCACTTTTGTTCAGTGTTGTGATGGTGTTGTTTTGATTTTAGTGTGGGGAATTCTCTTTTGTTAATGTGAATGAAGTTTGTGAAGATTGTGTGATGAATGTGGATTTTAATGATAATTCTTATATACATGATAAGTCACACCACTCTGGTTCAACACAGAAAGCCCATAACAGCCCAGAAGCTTTAAAACACTTACTTATTCCTATCCTTCCCCCCCCCCACCCTTTCTCTCTCAGCTTTAAAGGCTTTGCCTACCCCAACTGTTAGAGCCTTTGCATATCATTGCATTAACACTTTGTTTTGGTTATTGATGAGATGGGAGACAGGTGAAATACATACTTGCCAACAGAATTTCAGTAGTTGACTAAATATATAATGAAAATCTATTTATTCAGTGAAAATTCTCAACTATATAAGCAATAGTCTGACTTGTGTAGGCAGGGAGTAAAGTACCTGAGCTTTCTGTGTATAAAACATAGGTCTACCCAGGACATGGTGTGGCCTGAAAGCTAAGCCCTTTTCCTGAGACTTGAGATGTTCTTGTTAACCTCAAGCCTTGCTCCTGCTACAAATAACTCAGTTTCCTTAGCTACAGCTGATAACTACTTAGTAGCAAGGGATTTCTTGAAAATTGATATTATGAGCACTGGGGATGTTGTGCTTATGCACCGGGGGATGTTTTGCTTACATTTTAGCCCAAGCTGTTTTATAACCCAACGCATCACTGGCATGCTCAGGATTTTCCACAGGATGCCTCTTTTTATTCTTTGCTTTTCTAAGCCTTTCTAAGCTTTTCTGGCTCGGTCATTACAATACCAACATGCCATGCTGCCAGTGATGCCAGCAGGACGTGAGGGTTATAACGGGTACTGGATGCTCTCTGTTCACTGCTGTCACCAAAATCGGGAGTGAACTTCTTCACACCAGTGCAGTCTGAAGAAGCAGGAACTTCTCTATTGTGGCACTGGATGCACAGGAGATCGTTCCACCTATTGTGTGTACCCACTCATCTCTCTACAAAAGCTTTATACTATCAAAACATGCATGTTCATTACTTTTCCAAGAAATTATTAACATATTCATTACATTTCCGAGTACTCACTAATATATGTAAATATCTTTTTCGCATGCATACTGGTCGTCTTTGGGGGTCGTTTTCTGATGGTAGAAACTTTTCTCACTGTGCCCTTTAGTTGTATTTTTCTTCTGCGCATGCTCAGTTCATCTCTTGGCCTGTTTACAACACTTCTGCCTCCACGGAATAAACTGGTTTATTCTGACATCACTGCCTTATCTACCCTATTGCAAAGATTCGACACCTCAGTCTACTACAAACTTGACTAGGCCTAGCTGGTATGTTACGTTGTTTAAGCAGAAGGGGATGTTCTTTCAGAGTGGTATCACTGCTCCTGGCTGGAAGTGCCCCAGGCTGCAAACTTCACGTTCCCACTCATTTAACTTTTCCATGGCTGCGTGTTTCCACCTGAACCCGCTCCTGCTGGGAACACATCAGCTGTGTTAAAAAACCCCAACACCCTGCCGTGTCCTTGACCTGCAGCACCATCTCCAGCAGCAGTGACCCACAATCCCTCTGGCAGCAATGCTGCCTGGACTTTTAAGTGGAATTCAACAGCTTTTGGGCAAAAAGAGCCAAATATGCCCTCATAAGCCCCTTAGCTTCTCTCATCCAACTCGGTCGGTGCAGAGGACGATGCAGCCCATGTTAAGGCCAAGCCCTGCCAAAGCTGGCACAGGGAGGGGGTGAGGATCAGGGTCCTTAGCATCGTGAGGGGCCATAAATGGGTCAAAAAGGCATTTTTTTTTCCACACAGGTTAAGTCCTAAGTGGAGATAGCCCAAGCTGAGGGAGCCACCACCTCCCTCTGCCTCACCCGGGGCTGCCCCCGTGTCTGGCAGGTGCCCACCTGAGGCAGGCACAAAGCGGGGACGGGAATCGGGGGCTTTAGTGTTGTGGGGAGCCATAAAACAGTCAAAAAGGCGGGGTTTTTTTCCACACGGGTGCAGCGCTGAGGGGAGATAACCCGGTCTGAGGGAGCCACAGCCCGGGGTGGGGGGAAGCCCTTGGGGCCGACGCCTCGCCCCCTGCCTCGCCCGGGGCTGCCCCCT
>NW_010305867.1:0-2948 GCF_000700745.2 Antrostomus carolinensis
CTGTTTTTTTTGCCTGCCTTCCTCTTTGTTGCATCGCTCCTCGGCTTGGAGGAAGAGATCTTTGAGTATGTTCCATCTGTCCTGCAACCCTCTTCCTTCCAGGAATTCATCCCATGGTGTATGACCAAGCAGATTCCTGAAGAGGTCGAAGTCTGCTCTCCTGAAATCCAGGGTGGTGAGCTTACAGTGCACCTTCCTCACTGCCCTGAGGATCTTGAATTCTACCATTTCATGGTCACTGCAGCCAAGACTGCCCAAGAGCTTCACGTTCCCCACCAATCCCTCCTTGTTGGTGAGAACAAGGTCCAGCATGGCACCCCTCCTCGTCAGTTCCTCGGCTACTTGGAGAAGGAAGTTGTCCTCCATGCATTCCAGGAACCGCCTGGATTGTTTGTGCCCTGCTGTATTGTCCCTCCAACAGATATTGGGGTGTTTGAAGTCCCCCATGAGGACCAGGGCTTGTGAACGTGAAGCTGCAGTCGTGAGTCAGGGTTGAATTTCTGTGAGATTCACAGTTCTGGAAGTGTGAAAACGTGCACACTGCAGATGAAATCAGAGTCATTTTAGCATGATTTAAAAACAACCACAGTTTACACCTGGATGTCAGCAAAGCATTTTAACCTCTTTTGTTAATATATTTTCTGTAGATGGTGTATGTGTAACAGAGGGCTACAAACAATTAAGCATATGCTTTCTGACATTTGAATCCTGCAACACTGTGCCTGCTAAGGGAAATGTGTCTGTACCTCAGGTAGAAGGAGATTTGTAAAGATTTCTCTGTTGTCTGTTGTGTAGGGTTGTAATGAATTACAGTTTTGTTCAATATTGAGAAGGGATTGAGCTAGGGCTTGGATCTAACAATTCTGATATTTGTAGTTGTATATCACAACCACAACTGAATTTTGACTCCAGGAAACAGTTTCTCAATTTATTGAGAAGAGGTATCTGTGCAGCTGAGAGGAAATGTGCATTCCCTGGGCAGGGGAAACCCTTGGTGGAGCTGCAAGTTACCTGCCAATTGGACCCTCAATGGCTCTACGGCACACCTACTTTACTATACTTTTGATTCTATAACTCCTATGTAGGAAAATGCTCTTGCTTTGGTGAGCATGTTACTCTCTACTCAGAACAGAACAATCCTTACGTGTTAGTACTGTCACTGCTCACTTGCTCCATGACTGGTGTTCCCAGTTCTAACCTCTGACTCAAGCAACACATGCCTTGTACACACTTCTAAACCTATCAGTTAGCATGTAATATGAATGGACACAATACAGAAACAAAATAGTTTCCACCACCAAAGAAATTTCTAAACTTGTCATTCAAAGCTAAAAAATGTTTGCACATAAGCTGTCTGTAGCTAGTAGCTACAGTAGCTTTCTTTCACTTATGCTATATTGAGTCCAATAGATCAAAAATCTTGGGCTTGCTGAGAAAAGAAGGGTACGAGACCACATTAACCTGTAGCTGTGAACTGTTTGCTAGAACTTCAGCTTTCTGGTATGGGCTGCACCCTTCCTGTGCTCCATAGAGTACCGCGCATCTCACCAAGGTCCTAGATAACCAACACAGTTCTACATTGCTTAGCAGCTTTGTCTTTTCCTAATTGTGCTTTGAGATTTAAATATGATGTGCAAACACAGAGACTGGGTCACTCATTCACTTTTCAGAAGTGCTGTAATTCAATATAGCCACCTTAATGAAATGCTAGGTACACCAGCCACATTACTGTCATAGAAACTTAGGCAATCGTATGAAAATATGACCTTCTTCAAAAACCTGTCTAAATTATCTTCTTCAAAAACCTGTCTAAATTATCTTCCTGGAGTTTATATGGTATTACTGATGATAAAAAGGGCAAAGGAGTGTTTTTGAGGCTTTTTTTTTTAATAAAAGTAGTTAATTGGGAAAGAATTCAAGCTCATGTTTATGTTATTCTTTATTCAGTAAAGCTTGTAGGAAGACACTCATATCCTGGATCATAATTTTGAAGGAGAAGTTTTCTGCAAAATAAGACTTTAGAAAACAGTTTTTGTGGAACTGGTATTAAACAATAGGAAAACATCTTGCTTGTTTTTGATAAGAGGGCATACATTAGCCACAACCGAGGCGACATCAGTGTTTCGTATAGTCTAGACCTCCAAATCTTCAATAATTTACATTTTAGCATTAACATTTGTATATTTGTATAATGTCTTCAAAGTTATGTGAGGGGCTATATAGACATTCAGTAATGGTTCTACCTTGGAAAGCTAAAAATCCATCTGGATGCCAAAAAATAAGGGATGAAACAATACACTGCATTCAAGGATATAGGTATTTTTAGGTATTTTTAAAATTTAAAGTTAAAAAAAAAATTCATACAGTTCAAAAATCTGTAGTATACCTCTAAAATGATATTTTTTTAATATTGAGATAATGCAGTTTAAGTCTTACAGTTAAAATACAGGGCTCCATCTGTAAGAAGTCTAGTTATGACAACGACCTACCCCTTCAATTAGTTTTTTCTCAACTACTAATATTTCAACTATCACCGTTTGTACAGTCTCTAGAATCGGGTCTCCTACTCTGTAGGTCTTTAAGCCCTGCAAGAGGTAACGTAATTAATTACGATAATTATAGCAGATATGTGCTTCTTAAGCAGAGTACAACCATTGCACAACATATGACAAGGGGACTGCCAGTGGTAAAGCAGTAAGCAAACAAATGGGGCAACAGCCTTGTTTCAATGTACTACATTACAAGATGAGAAAGATAAGCCTGACTGCAAGTAGATAAACAATCCAATACTCCACTGGGATGTTGTGCATCAGAGACAGAATACAGTGCAGATCCTTTGAGATAAGAGTCATCTGATCATATTTCTTGACTCTCAGCAGAAAACGATGAGCAGTACATTTAAGCATGCAGATTGATATGTTGAATTTAGGAACTGGGTTGGATGTCAG